>NW_028134612.1:0-81259 GCF_964662115.1 Mustela nivalis | reverse complement strand
GGCAATACTTAATTCAATCAACTCTTCCTTGAATTTAATTTCCAGAAGTATAAGATAAACTTCCAAGTTGCCTTTCAAATATATATCTTGGGTATACATTTAAAACCCAATGTTTCCTATTTAGTCACAGCTACTCCAGTGGATATCTGCTTTTTTAATCACCTAGCATATAGTCTTCTTACCAGTCATAGCCGTCTTCTTACCAGCACCCTACTCCAATGTAACCCGTGTGCTTCAGGGGAAACTGACTTGACCTTCAAATGAAAAGTAAAATCTATGGCTCTGGCCGAAAGTAATTGGCATAACCCCATTTCTAGGCCACATTTATTGAGATAAGAATGGGCAAGTGCTCAAAGTTGATTCATTTAGGCCAAGGCTCAGGATTTTTGTTTGAGAGCAGAAAAAAGTCTTCTTTGCTGAGTATGAGTAAGACAGCATGTATGAGATACAGGTTCTCAACCACTGATAACAGCCTGTTAGTTACTTCAGACTGGACACCTTAATCACAAAGAAACCTGAAGCTAATAAGGTAGCCATCTTGGAACCAAGAAGTAGGGAAGCCTACACAGAATGGAGTTAGCACTGAAATAGAGTCGAGAAATGGAGACAGCGTGAGTATGGGTCTTTCATCACTTAAGTGGAGAGATCAAGCCTGATCCTGTTAAGCTGACTTCTGCCTATGAGTTTATTTTATTGTTAAAATCAATTTGAGATTGATTTTTCCGTTGCTTGTAACCAAAATCATCCTGATAGAGACAGCAAGAAATTGAGATAAATTGAGGGCTTAACTCCAACACTAATTTCATCTCACATTCCTAATAATGCCAATTTCCTCCCTTCAAGGTTGTCCCTGGTTTTTAAACTTAATCACACCACTTTACAGTATGTTTCATTTCATAAGCCTCTGCAGACTTTTCTTACATTACATGGGATAGTAGTGAGAAAGGAACCCACATTAATTCTCTGCTTAGGGGTATCTGGGTGTGTCAGTCAGTTGAATACCCGACTCTTGGTTTCACCTGGGATGATGATCTCATGAGCCCTAGATGGAGCCCTACATGGGCTCCACGCTCAGTGGGGAGTCTACTTGAGGATTCTCTCCCTCTGCCCCTCCCCTGACTTGTAAAGCCACAATTGAGCGCACACATGTTCTCTCTCTCTCTCTCCCTAAAATAAATAAATAAATCTTAAAAGAAAAAAAAAAAAGCATCTGCCTACTTTGTCTGACATTTAATGCGCAGTTTTATTTAATGGAAAGGTAGGGTTTCCACTAATCTATAAAGAAGATGAGGCTTGGAGAAGTAAGATTTCCACGGACACACAGCAGTTAACTAAGCTGCTAGAACTTGAATCTCGAAGAGATCAATCTCTATTATACTAGATTGCTTTAGATGAGTAACAAATGTCAAACAAATAATAACAGGCCCATGCAGATACCATTTAATATGTGAGTTTTTGCCTGCCTGACTGTAAATTTGTAAAACATTTTAAGAACTAAAATTTTGTTTTGGAAAATTTGAGCATTTCTCAAGTCATTTAGAAATTACTTCAGTATCTCCAAAATAAGGCAGGTATCACTGACTCTTTAAAAGAGACATGAATGAATGAAAACATTCATGTGCTAATTTCAATAGTCACAACTAGTAATTATTGACCCTTGATTTTTATTTTCAGTAGGCACCACATATTTCAAATGTTTTCTTACTGGAGAGCTATTTTCAGATTTCTTCCCCATCTCTCCAAGCTAGGACTCACAGTTCAAATCTATCTCTGTAGTTCAAGCATGATTCTTGACCATTCTTCCACTTTCATACTGTAATTTCTCCTTTGATTTTGTGGCAACATTCTTTTCTTTTCTTTTCTTTTTTAAGATTTTTATTTATTTATTTGATAGAGAGAGATCACAAGTAGGCAGAAGGCAAGCAGAGAGAGAGGGGGAAGCAGGCTCCCCGCTGAGCAGAGAGCCCGATGTGGGGCTCGATCCCAGGACCCTGGGATCATGACCTGAGCTGAAGGCAGAAGCTTAACCCACTGAGGCACCCAGGTGCCCCTTGTGGCAACTTTCTATTCCATAATAACCTCTTTGCTCTGCAGGTGGGGGCCAGCCTCTTTGTCTACCTTTGTATCATCTCTTTCCAGCATGCACTGAAGTTCAAGCTTTATACCTTTTCTTTCAACAATCCATTTAACTCCTCATTTTAAATTCTCATTCCCCTCCTTTCACTACATCTCCACTGTGTCGGCCAGCCTCTTGCCTAACTGCTCATGTTGCTAGCCCTCTTTGAGCTACTTCACAGACCGCAAAAATCATGTCTAAATCTCTTGGCAATCATGAATTAATCATTTCAAACTGACCCCTATGCAATACAGAAGACACAAAGCTATTGTCTCTGGACTTCTAGGTCTACATATACAAGAAATACCAAGGGGCAAAAACCTCAAGTCTGGAGAGGCAGACACAGGGGAAACAGTCTTCACGGTTTTTCTGAATGCAGTCAGACAACACAAGGAAGCACAACGGGATACTGTCTGGTGCATTGTTCACGTAAGAGTGGATGTTAAAAATGTAAGCAAGAATCATGGCCGGGGGTCAAACTCAGATCAAACCATCAAAGCCACACCGTGACATTGCCCTGACAGGAAAGTAGGAGCTGTGAAAATTATGTAAGGCCACATTTAGCTGTAACATGTTCTGGTTATTTTCTAAGCATTTGCACCTAGAGATATAAATAATCTATTTACCTTGGAAAAACAGCTCCCACACAGACATTTCATATTTGATTCCATGAGAGTTCGAGAACTCTTAATAGGCTACAGATATTTCACAAGGTTTTACAGCATTTCTGGGTTTCATAACACCTTGGGATTACTTCAATGGGCACTATCAAACTCTTTACATTACTTTAGCAAGACTTTAACCTTGCTGGGTTAGAGGACCTTGTATCTCAGCAAATGCAGAATATGGGTATTTACAACATTCATATGCAATAACCTTTTAATAAAATAAAAATAAAAACTGGTTTTTATTTATTTATTTTTTTCAGCATATACATACTATCTGTGAGAGTGAAGGGAAAGAGTCAAGCTCGGTTGACTGGATTGTGAATTGACATTTATATATAGATGTAAACATTTGACGGATGGGATATATAGAATATATAAACATTTAGAGAATGATTTGGTAGTATATGTATTAATTCTCTAAAACTGTGAATAGATAACTTGCACTTGGCAATTCTACTTTTATGAATTTACCCCAACAATAATAAAGAAGAAAGGCATAGTTTTATTTGTCTGAATATTGATTAAAATACTACTACAGGCAAGAATGAACAAAAAGAAAACCTGACAAGTCTGATAATAGAGGATCTACTGAGTTAGGTGTGATTTATCTATACTGTAGAATACTACATAGTCACTGAAAATGATGCTGCAGAATCCATTTATTGGCCCAAAAAGATACAGAGGATAAGTTAGGTTCAAAAGGGTATTGAGGGGATGCCTGGGTGGCTCAGTTGGTTGAGCAGCTGCTTTCGGCTCAGGTCATGATCCCAGCATCATGGGATCAAGTCCCACATCAGGCTCCTTGCTCGGCAGGGAGCCTGCTTCTCCCTCTGCCTCTGCCTGCCATTCTGTCTGCCTGTGCTCGCTCTTTCTCCCTCTCTCTCTCTCTCTGATAAATAAATAAAATCTTAAAAAAAAAAAAAGGGTACTGAGTATACTCTGGAGCACTTGGATGGCACAGTCTGTTGAGCTCCTGACTCTTGGTTTCAGCTTGGGGAATGATCTCAGGGTCCTGGGATTGAGACCTACATTGGGCTCTACACCCAATGTGGTGTCTACTTGTCCCTCTTCCTCCCTCTCTGCCATTCCCTCAAATAAATAAATAAATAAATAAATACTCTGTGATTGGCATGTTCTAGATGCTGCAACAACAGAACAGAGCAACAAGTCAAAGCATATTCCCTTGCAGAGCACATACTCTGCTGCTTACCTTCAAACCACATAGTATCAGCCTGTTTTGTCAATGTGTATACAGAGTTCACCTGTAGTTTAGAAACCTGGCAAACTGCATTTAAAGTTGTTCACTTTGGAGAGTGCGTTTATGCTTCATTTCTTCTATTTTTAAAAATATTTTCTGGTATTTTGTATGATGAGGAAATAATCATGTTATTTTTAATCTAAAATCTTTGATATGGGATGCCTGGGTGGCTCAGTTGGTTAAAATCTTTGATGTATAACAGCCAGATATAATGAAAACATATTGAAAAGGAGCAATGTGAAAAGATTTTTCAACATGCAGGAATCAAGCTACTTCTTGTAATTCAGATATATTTCATTTACAAAAAATTAAGGCCAATGTTAGACCTCAAAGACAAACCAAAAAAGAAACACCAAGTAGGACAACTATTTCAATAGATGATACCATTCTTTTTACCAAGACAATTCAGGGGGGATAAAATTATATATCTTTTAGGTCTTATCTGCTATAGCTCTATATTTTATTCATCCTTTTAGTATTGTCTCAGGATTATAATTTTTTCTGTAGGGATCAGAGGTCGGTGGCCAGAAGGTTTCATTGAAAAGGCAGATCTGAGACATCTAAAATGATGAAGGATAAGAAAAGGAATACAATTTATTGCAGACTTGATGAGTTATAAGTGAAGGACTCAACACGGAGCTTTAACTACTTCTTTATTCATCCTAATTCCATGAGGGAGGTTTTCTCTACTTGTCACACATGAAGAAATTGGAGAAGGTTATCATGTTCATGTTCATGCACTTAGGAAGTAAGGGAACAATATCTGAATTCATATCTGAGTTCAAAATTAGTTCTTCTTTCATTAACTTGGTTGGTAGAGAAAACCAGATATAGTAAGTAAAGGAAAGGATCTTACAGATCCTATATCCCCATTTCCTCATATTACACGTGGGAACACGATGACTCTGGAGGGGACTAAGAAAAACCTGTCCAGGGTCACATTCCATCAGCACTAGAGAGAAGTTATCATAAAATATCATAATTTGAATCATTAAGCAATAATTTTATTTTCCTTTGGCCACTGTTCAGTGCCTGTTAGCAAATTATTCAATGATCACATATTATCCAGATAGATGGCTTCATGCAATTAATTCCATTTACATTTTAATTGGAGATATTCTGGATTTAGTAACTAACTGAAATGGAGAATCACAGAACTTTTTTTATTTTTAATTATTTTGGTTCCATTATCTTTATCAACTCTTCCTAAATACTGTGTGTTTTGAAGACATGCATCGTTGACATGGTTTCCAAATTATGGAATATATTTACTACTGTGACAGACCAACATGAGCTTCCAAATGTTCCCCACTTTAGTAGTTTTAATAGCATTTGTACTTGGTAATACAATGAATTTTGGCAGTCTATCTCTGGAGAATAACTCCTTCTTTGGGTAATTACATGGCAGTCTACTCACACAAAACAATGTAAACAGATGAGCCTGAATAGTATATCAGAATTCCTTCCTCACTGAGGCAAGCACAAAATGAAAGCTGTGGCATCAAAGGAAGTATATCTTCCTTACGAGGCTGCCTCTGTATAAAGCTTATGGTCCTGATGAAACTGCAAAGCATCTGTTGGAGCCATGAGTAATCTTCTTAAAACTCAAGGAACCTAGCTGAAGTGTTTGGTCCACCTGTTTTGAATCTCAATAAAGTCAACATCCCATGTACCTCCATCTGCAGAACAAGCATTGATAAAAGACGACCAACGCTGTCTCATGCTTCCTTGTTCTGCACCCTATGTGATACAGAGAGTGTGAAAAAAAAAAAAAATCTTCTGAAAGGTACGATATGCAGGTCCCTTAAGTCAAGCTTTTTGCAGTGTACTGAATAAAAATGAAATGGGCTGAAGGAGGGTGGTTTGATTAGAGGGTGGGATCCACTAGTCATGACCCAGAGGCAAGTGGCTACCGCCATGATGCGATCTGGAGCCTACACCAATAGTACACCAATGGGACTGATGCCCCGATCAGCAGATAGGACTTGCAGGGACACACGGGCTTCAGGAGAGCCCCTCCAGGTTATCTGTCCATGTTCAGGACAGTGACTGCCTCCCGATGCCTGCTGTGGACAACCTGGTCAGCTTTATACAACTCCAACAGAAGTAGAAAGAGTCACCAGGAAGCATCAGTGCTATCGGAAAAGGCTTAAGGGGGAGGTGTCGGTAATCAGTGGATCTCTCGAACTTTCCCTAGCAAGCTGCCAGCCCTGCCCTCTTTTGATTACTCAGGTTAGTGTCCTTTTATAAGAGCAGTTCTTCAATACAGTGGGCAACCTGTAGCCATTAGGTTTTCCAGCTCCAGTGCCAGTAAGAATTATTTGTTCCAAGTGCAGACTCCTGGGTTCCAACCCAGAGGTTCTGGCTTCCTCCATTTTACCTCCAGTTTTATGTTCCTTAATGATTTTCATCCACGATGCCTTTTGAAATAGGGTGTGTGTCTCTTTCCAGTTCGAGAATTGTGTGTTTAGGAGAATCTCCACCAACTTCATATTCATTTTCTATTATGAAAAAAAAATTGGGCTTATTTTGTCCCACTTGACAAATATGATGATTTTGGTAATACAATACTTAATATGGTTTTTCAAACTACCTATTTTTGCTATCATTTCCTTAATTAAGAACTGCTGTCTTGGAGCGCCTGGGTGGCTCAGTGGGTTAAGCCTCTGCCTTCGGCTCAGGTCATGATGTCAGGGTCCTGGGATCAAGCCCCACACCGGGCTCTCTGCTCAGCAGGGAGCCTGCTTCCCCCACCCCACCTCTCTGCCTGCCTCTCTGCCTACTTGTGCTCTCTATCAAATAAATAAGTAAAATCTTTAAAAAAAAAAAAAAAGATTGAAAAAAAAAAAAGAACTGCTGTCTAATTACTAAGGAGTATTTGTATGACTTGTATTTATTCTTGATGTGGGCTTACTGGAATTTGTGAGAGGTCAGATGGGGAGACACGTGGATGGAAGCAGTATTCTTGGTGTATGAAGATGTAGGCGGCAGCAGTGTTAATTTCAGGGTAACATATATTAATGATAAGATATCAAGAGTCTTGGGGCAACCTGGATAGGAAGATTGTAATATGGATGAGACAGGGCTAACAATCAACCAGTTTGTATCAGAATTACTTTTGTACTGGATGATATAGAGCTACTGCCCAGTTCCCAGAGGGTCCTCTCCCTTGGCGTCCAGGCTCCTCCACTGGCCCCTTCAGACCAACTGTGATTCAGGAACTAAAGGACTGACAATCACCTGGCAGGGGGCATCCAGGCTGGTGACCCAGCCCTACACCTGCATTCAACTGGCCCAAGCCTCTGCCAAAGGGATTGCTAAATATTTCAAATATCACTTTAAACAGGGGTAAAATATTAAAACATTCATAAAATTCCATTATCTTGATTGCACCAACTGTGGAAGCATGAAGGAGCTCAGAGGAGGCGTGAAGACCCACCCCGGTAAGTGTTACCTAAATTACCAACTCAAAGATGTAGGAGCTCAATAACTGGCTGTTGTTTTATGCTGCTGGCTTTTTGAGTCGGTTTGTTATACATCAGCAGCAACTGATACAAAAAGGGCTATGTGCTTCTTCTCCCCACAGCGGCCTGTTCAAGAAGGAAGCTTTTCCGCCAACACATGTCCCAGAATTAGCAGCTTAAACCCTCTATATTTCTCATAGCAACTCTATGAAGTGACGGTCGTTCCCGTTCTATGCACGAGGAAATGGATGTTTGGAGAGGTGACATGACTTCTTCAAAGTCACAAAATCCAAGAATTCAGTCAGTTCCATCTAACTTCAGATCACTGAGGTTAACATCTACAGTAACACGTGAGATACTTTAGCTCACTGATGTGTCTTCGATTTTCAATTCAGTTTCTGTGTTGGAGATGTTTAAATTACTCCTAATTGACTTTTCCTTTCTTTATTAAGATGAAGCCTCTTCTCTCAATAAATAAATAAATAAATAAATAAATAAAGACTGAAATAAGCAGGACAAGTCAAAGATCCTACCTCAGAGAGGAGGTTTCCACCACGAACCTGAGTGGCATCTGACCCCTGTACGGGACAACTGCTCTTCTTTATGACTCTGAGTGAGGGTTTGCTCTTGTTGCCTCTTAGCTTAGCTAAGATAACACAGAGTCTGAAGGGATCCTATGGGATGAATTCAACAAACAGAATCTAGGGGAGATATGGCCTTCTTTCTCTTCTTGGGAGCTGTCTCACGGTAAGATTGTTTCCAATAATTAAGTAGAATTCCACAAACAGCAGTTTTACTGAGAAGGGCTTTTTCACTAATTCTATGGCTCAGATAATGAACAGGTCCAGGAAATGTTAATACTTGGGTTAACTGCCATTCACAGTCATGATTTAGAAGAAACCTAGGCCAGAACACTAGCCTCTGTCGGTAACATAATCCTTAACTGTATGCTTTGTATAAATAAAATTTAAATTAAATTTCATTTTAGATTGAGTACTAACGGGGGCTCTGTGAGTGACTCAGTTGGTCAAGTTCTGAATCTTCCTTATGGCTTGGGTCGTAATCTCAGGGTCATAAAATCTAGTCCCACCTCAGCCCGAGTTTGAGATCCTCCCTCTCCCTCAGCCTCTCCCCCACTCAGACATGCGGTCTCTCTCTCTCTTTCTCAAATACATAAACAAATCTTAAAACAAAAACTAAACCAAGCACTAACTTAAAGCTATATATGATATGATTCCCCATGCTTTCAGCTACCTTATTAAGGACAGCAAGATATCAAGATTTTTTTTTAATGATTTTATTTATTTATCGGGGCGGGGAGAGCGAGCACAGGCAGACAGAATGGCAGGCAGAGGCAGAGGGAGAAGCAGGCTCCCTGCTGAGCAAGGAGCCCGATGTGGGACTCGATCCCAGGACGCTGGGATCATGACCTGAGCCGAAGGCAGCTGCTTAACCAACTGAGCCACCCAGGCGTCCCTCAAGATGGTTTTAAGTAGCATAAAAGGGAAGGTTTCTTTAAATCCTACTGATTAGCTTTTTAGGTAATGGGTTATAGCTCCTTCGTTAGAAAACAAAAACCTAATTAATTAATTGGAAGGGCTCAATGCAGACAATGTTTCATCAACTACAATCAGAACAGGCAGTAACAGAAAAAGGAATTGGGGTTTACAGGTATGTGTGACAAGGAAAGGAAAGAATTTGATTCACATCAGTTGAGAGAAAAAGGAAACTGCAGGTGGGTATTTGCTCAGACTGCATAAATAGCTTCATGGCTACAAAATTAATGAGGGAAGGGAATTGCTCAGTTTCAGCAGAGAGAACAGGAAGCCAGGGCCCGGAGCTATGGAAGGAGAGCTCAGACTAGCTGTTAGGAAACCAGTGAGTTAGAACAGTCAGCAGGGAAGCACACGCAGAAAAGCCGACTGAGAAGCAGCACCAGCACGGACGTTTACATAACCCAAAAGGAAAGATTATGTAAAGCACAGGCATGGCGTTAGTCAGTCCACGTGCCTAACAAGGGGCTTCTGGGCAGCTTTTGTGCCTTGTTTCTCAAGGCCCATGGACATCCTACTGTGCTCAGCAGTTTCTGCACAATCTCACTGCATTTACGAATCTATGAACTGGATCCTTCCGTACGCTGTTTTACAGATGAAGTAAGGGGGAAGATACTCAGTATCTGCTCCCCGCCCCCCGCCCCAGCTCACGCAGATAATAAGGACAGAACCAGGACTGGAACAGATCCTGTCATACCAACACCTACCAACATCTATGCTCGGCATAGCTCCGCAGCTGCTATGCTGAGACCACATCGTCTTAAACGTAAAACTCTGTATTCTTCAATCCACCACCATGAGAACTTGGTTTGCCTGACCGTCTTAAATGAAAGCACCATACAGAACGCGTTTGTGATACCTCCCTATTCACGAGCCTCCAAACTGCTTATGCTCAAGGCACAAGGGAATGGAAATGTGGATTCAATCCCGTTCTTCCTGCTTCCTTTTACTCTTTTACTCTTCTCTCTGGTTCACAACCTCTGCTCCCAAGAACAGCTGTGGGAGACACAGGCAGGGGTCACGCCCAGCGCTGTGTTTTGCAGAGTTCTCAGACACTGCTGGCTCTCACAAGAATTTGCATTTTGTTGCAAGGCTTGGGGAGCTAGTTATCTTTGGAGAATTCCCCCCTGCTGCATCTGTTAACATTTCCCCAAACATTTTTTTGCTCCTTAACAGTCTTAGCCCCACAGTGAAAACTTCCACTGCTCTGTTTTTGTTCTTTGTTAATGCTATTGCTGCACAGAACTTACTTTCCAAAGGTGGTGGGTGGGGGTGGGGGGCTGGCAGGGAGGAGAAGAAAAGGGTTTATCCATACGCGAACTGGCTCCCCCTGCTGAGGAACTTGTAGAACTTAGGCCAAAAGAAGTAATTTAGAACTGCCTTAGGTGGGGGAGAAAACCACACTGTGGCATTCTCTAACCCATATCCTGATAGATGAGCAAATGTACCATTCCAATGTATCCTTAGTCTGCAGCCTGCCTGTTCGTCCTACTCATCCCCCACTTTATCATTATTTCCACAATCAACTCCTTCTCTGTGGCAAAGCTTTATTTCAAACCAGAGCATGCTGTGCAGGTCAGAACTTGTCCTCCAATATTTTATTAAACTGATCAAAAGCAGAGGTTAGAGTTTTCAGTTCACATTTAATTGAAACCTTGGAAATAAGCCTCCTCAGTATCATTTGAGAAAATAGATCCTAAGTCTCATTAACTATAACCAGCATATTCATTTTATGCACAATGTGAATCAGGACATTCACAGTAGATCTGATCCCATCAAAAAGCTGTTTAAGGAAAATACATTCTTGGAGTAAAATACTCACTTTTACGAGGGCAATTAATTTTTTTTTTCAGTACATCAGCTAAGCTACTCGGTGGCAAAATTCCAGTTCCAGAGCATTATACGGTAAGTCACTCTACTGGAAAAGGAAAGTTACTCAGAATGTTCAGTTCTCAGAGTTTATTTGATTCCCATCATATCATTAATAGATAGGCCCAGAATGGACATAGATAGATTGGTAGACAGATACAGATACGGATATGTACACATTATTTTCTCAAGCCATGGGGAAATTAAACTACATTTTGGTAAATTGTTTTGGTTTGACAGATCTAGACATGAATCTAGACATAATCTATTGGTTTAACACATAATCGGTATAGGCAGAATTCATTTTTCTACATAAGGGGTAAAAAAACATGTCAGCTTCAACTACTTTCTGACAAGAACACTTATTTGCCCATATTTGTCAGCATGTGCTGGTAGTTTTTCAAAGCAAAGAGATTGGAAAATTATTTCTGTTGGATACAGAAAACTCAAATGTGTTCAAATAGAACACAACATTTATTTTCCATTTTAAACACCCATGGTAAGAACAAGTATATATTTTTTTTAATTTTTTTAAAATTTCATTTATTTATTTGACAGAGAGAGAGAGAGAGATCACAAGTAGGCAGAGCAGCAGGCAGAGAGAGAGAGGGGGGGGGGGAAGCAGGCTCCAAACTAAGCAGAGAGCCCGATGTGGGGCTCGATCCCAGGATCCTGGGATCATGACCTGAGCTGAAGGCTTAACCCACTGAGCCACCCAGGCACCCCAAGAACAAGTATATGTTAATAAAGAGGGGGTTGTCATGCTCATCCTTTGGAAAGATCCCTGATCAGACCTGTAGTTGTTATAAAAGGACAACTTAGGGAAGTATGGTTATAGTTGCACTCCCTTCCAAACGCTTTTAGTCATCAGGTTAACAAGCAGGAGACATCCCCAGAAGGGGAACTCTATGACACCTCTTCCTCACAGAAGTGTCACTGTCCGAAGAGAGTACACGTGAGAAAAACAAGGTGGGGACCACATGGCCTGCCCTCTTTTGGTGCAGACCAAACGCGGAGTTGCCATACTTTCCCTCTCCAAGGATCTGCAGACCATCCATCACTGAAGACCAGAGATGGGAGGGAGAGGAGAGCGCTGCGGTTCAAGGAAAGGGTCAGTGCCACCTCTGGAAAGGTGTCACCTAATGAACTCTTAAGGAAGGAGCAGATGGCTCACAAACCGGATGCTCTTGGGGGCTGCGAGAAGCAGGCAAAGAGCCCCAGCACACCTGGATTGAGTGGTTTCTACAGAAAGATAATAATGTTTCTTTCTACTCTCCATGTTTTTGGGCAATGAGAATTCAAAGCACATAAAGAATCTTTGTGTTAAATATTCATCTTGATTACTAATTCTCACATGGCTCCAAAAAAGAAAAAAAGAAAACAACAACAACAAACCATGATATGGTAATTAAACAAGACACCTATCTTATCTTGCCTAGAACAAAGCCAGGCATGACTAATAACTGAAATAGATACTCATCTTCAGCATTTAATAAGGGAGCTCCAAAGATGCCCTTGACATTGATCATCAAGATCAAACACAGAATTCTTTAGGGCCACCAAGACACCATGGCCCTTGAAAGGTGCTAAACAAAAGCATTCTCCTGAAAAATTCCCCTTCTGTCTGAAAATTCTACCCCGTCGGGAAGAGGGAAACTTGTGCCTAGATACTTCCAACCCCCCAACCTGTTCCTCTCCCCTGACCTCCTATCTCTACATCTGCTCCATCAATGGTCTTTTCAAAGAGATTCTGAGCCATTCACGTCTCTTTTTTTCTCTGTGACGGTCATTCTGACCCAAGTTACTACCTTCCCTGATATCCTGAAATAGCATCCTAGTTGGCCTTTCTGATTCCAGCGTATATCCAACACACACACTAACTTTTTTAAAAAAGTGTAACTGGGTTCAGATAATGATTGTTTAAATGCCTTACTGTCTATGAGTTCCAATATGAGCCACCCAATCTTCTCTCGTAATTTCCTCTATTTCCCCCCTCCCTCCCTATATTGGCCTTATTTCCCTCCTTAAAGTATGTGTAGGTCATTCCCATCTCAGGGCCTTTGCAGTTGCTACTCCAGGTGTTTGGGGTTCTCTACTCCTTGATGTTTACATGACTTGGATCTTACCATTTATGTCATTAAAGAATAACTTCTTTGGAGATAATTCCCTGATGGCCCAATCGGAAGTATCCACACATTATCCACCCTTCTCTATGGTGTAGCCATGTTAAATTTTTAAACATTATTTTTATTGAGTTGAAATTAACATAACTTGAAATTAACAATTTTAGAGTAGTTTTTTTTTTTTTTTTAAGTAAACTTTACCCTCAACATGGGGCTCGAACTTAACAACCCCAAGATCAAGAATCACATCATGATCTTCTGACTGAGCCAGGCAGGCACCCTTAAAATGAACAATTTTAAAGTGAACAATTCAGTGACATTCAGTGCATTTGCAATGCTGGGCAACCAACCTCTATCTACTTCCAAAATATTTTTATGACCTCAAAGGAAATGCTGTATCTATTAAGCAGGTGCTCTCCATCTCACTTTCCTCACTCCCTGGCAAATATCAATCTATATTCTGTCTCTATGGATTTACCTTTTCTGCACATTTCCTATAAATGGAACCATACAATATGTGACTTCTGGGTTCCAGTTTATTTCATTTAACATAAGGTTTTTGAGGTTCACCCACATTGTGGCATGTATTAGTACTTCATTCTTTTTAATGGCTAAGTAATATTCCATTGTATGTATATACTACAGTTTGGTTATCCATTCATCTGTTGATGGACATTTGGACTAAAAATTACTTTTCAGGCACAATATATCTAAAATTATCATGTTCATTTAGAATTTTACTTTTCTCACTTGTTTCCCTCTACCACTGGAATTCAAGTTTTGTGAAATCAGGGACTTGACCCTCCCATACTCTATGTCAAGTAAATCACTGTTGAGTAAATAATGGCCAAACTTAATATTCCAGCAAAGTTGGGGAATTTATCAGGAAGTCCATTGCTTTAACCTTCCTTTTTCCACTGCTACCGTTAAGGAAAAGTCTTTTAATCGAGCCTTAAACTTTACTGGCAGAATCTGGACCAACTTCAGTATTTCTAGATAGTTCGTAGTGTTTCCCAAACTTTTGTGGTCATAAAATTCAGCTTGGATAAATATTAAAATACTCCTGGTCCTCTGAATACTGACACAGTAGGTTTGGAGTGGGGACCTCTACGTTAAAATGCCCATGACCATTGTCACAATCATGGAACATTCCAGGATATGCTACGATCATGAACATTTGGGAATATTAGCTTAGAGCAGCAGTTTTCAACCATGACTTGAGTAGAGTTGCCCAAAGAATTTCTTAAAAATATCAGTGCTTTGACTCAACACCTAGATACCGTGATTTAATCTAGTTGAAGGATTAACTTTTGGGATTTTAAAAAACTTTTGAAATTTAAAAAAAATCTTCCCAGGTGATTCCATTGGGTAGTCAAGGCTTATATTGCTGGTTTTCAACTTGTCTGTCCGTTAGAGTCACCGGGAAAGATTTTTTTAAGTCCCTCTGCTCAAGTCTTAACCCAGGCTAAGTTAAATCAGAACATTTAGAGGTGACATAAATCACTTTTTTAAAAATATTTTTCGGGACGCCTGGGTGGCTCAGTTGGTTAAGCAGCTGCCTTCGGCTCAGGTCATGATCCCGGCGTCCTGGGATCGAGTCCCACATCGGACTCCTTGCTCAGTGGGGAGCCTGCTTCTCCCTCTGCCTCTGCCTGCCATTCTGTCTGCCTGTGCTTGCTCTCTCCCCCCCTCTCTCTCTGATAAATAAATAAAATCTTTAAAAAAAAATAAAAAAATAAAATAAAAACGTTTTTCAACTTTTTTATTTTTAAATAATTGTAGACTTACAGTAACGTTGAAATAATGATTATCACCATATAACTTTCACCCACTCAAATACAGGAAATTAAAAGAATATCTTAAGTAATCTACAAAAATTATTCAAATATTATGAGTTTTCCTACAGTGGTCACTTTTTGGTTTAGGGTCTAATTCAAGATCCTGCATTAGATCATGAAACTGGAAGTGAAATTCACATAACATAAAATTAGCCATGTTGAAGAATGCTGGCCATTTTGTAGAATGATTCTGAAATAGATCTATCTAATGTTTTCTTATAATTAGACTGGATTATGCCCTTTGAGGAAGAATGCCACAGGGGTGATATTGTAGCCCCTTGGTACATCATTTGGGATATACATAATGTTGTTATGTTTTATGATGAGTAAGTTTTAAAATACTCCAGGTGATTCCAATGTGCAGTCAAGTTTAATAACCACTGACACAGAGGAAATTATGGTAAGTGTGTCCAGAAATGATAACTTGATGGATCCTAGGAATTGGATATTACAGAGAATCTAACAAGAAAAAAGCATTCTGGGATACTGAAAACTTATGATAGAAATATAAATATAGATACAAATATAAATAAACTGGCATTTAGGCTTAAACATTTTTACCGAATGTTTACTACATTTCAGGCACTGGGAAAAGAAAGATAAACAGGACATAAACTTGGCCCTTAAGGGAGCTTAAGGTAATGCGAAAGAGAAATTTTAGCATAAAATATCAAGTATTAATACAGATAGTGGCTTGAGTGATGCTATTTGAGTTGAACCCTGAAGAAAAATGAAAAGTCAATAATGGAAGGTGAAAATGGCCCTCAGGTAAAAAGAGGAATTTGGCAAATAAAGAGCTGTAGGCAAGAATAGCAAGATTTATGGCTTGGGGGTAGAAGCGAGAGACTGTATACATTTTGTTTTTAGTAGGGTATAATGTTTTAAAAAAATACAAGAATAGAAATCGTACAAGAACAAAATAGCATTAAAGGTTTTGTTTTGGTTTTACTTTTTAATGCATAAGACTTCAGGGTTACTTTTACTACATAAGAATTTACTTCTAGTTATGCCTATAATTTCTTTTCTCCTGGTTTAGAAAAACTTTCTTTCCTAAGATGTCAGGAAATGTTTATGAAACACCCACTGCATTCCCAGAACTCTGATCAGTGCGGAGGGGCACCGAAGAGGAGAAGGAAACATTCTTTGATATCCAGGGTGCTATTCTTTATTTGGAGAAGCAAGTTAAAATGATCCACCCCCTTGACTCCACTCAGGCTTCTAGAAACCATGTGGAACTAAATAAACGGAGAACCTAACAATGTCACTACTGTCAAGAGATATGAAATATTTATACTAATGAACTTAATGCGATTTAAATGAATGTCGTATCTGAAAACCTCAGGATGAATACAGGCCCTGGACACCTCTACCCACCAAAAAAGCTGTATTTCTTTTATCTTTCGAAAATGCAAGAGTCACTGAATCATCTCTCAAGACACAGAGAATGCGTGGAACAGACGAAGGAGCAGAAGGCCAGCTGAGGACAGAGCACAAGCTGACACCCCGCTGACACCCCGACACCCCACTTCCCATCCCTCCCCCAGTGGGATCTGTGCAACATTCCTCAGACACTCCCCACTGCCCTAACGCTAAGGGAAGGGAAAAACAAATAGTTAATTTATAGAGATTACAGTCCTGCAAGACAGGAGTCTCCCTCCGTTTACAAATATCCTAGTGATTTACAAGGAAAAAAGAAAAAAGCATCCTTATCAATAACCTAACTTCCGGAAGGAAACTCCCAACTGTCTGTTAACGCTGTTACTGAAGGGAAAAATGACCTTGACAATGGCTGTCCTGTTTACCATACAAAAATTCTTTTGAAAACCTCCCTTTTTCCTTAGCCCAACACCAAGCACTTAACTGGCCAACCGCTCACAAGCCTGGAGAAGCAGCTCTTTCTGCCTGCGGGTCCTGTCCCCCGGCTTTAATAAAACCGCCACTTTGCACCAAAGACGTCTCAAGAGTTCTTTCTTGGCTGTCTGCTCTGCACCCCACCCCACCAAACATCACCTATATTCCAAAACTATATCAGAATCATTATGCAGTTTTACTTTGTGGTTTTTCACAAATATATCCAGCCAATGACCAGCTAAACTTACAAAACGCTATCTATCAGGAAGGCTTACTATTTACTGTCTCTGAGGTCCCTTTGGATTTCTAGGGAGCCTGACTATACCGAATTCAACTTTGATTTTTATTTATTTATTTTTTTTAATTTTCGATTTATTTTTCTAAAGATTTTATTTATTTATTTATTTATTTATTTATTTATTTGACAGAGAGAGACAAAGCGAGAGAGGGAACACAAGCATGGGAGTGGGAGAGGGAGAAGCAGGCTTCCCACAGAGCAGGGAGCCCAATGCGGGGCTCGATCCCAGGACTTGGGATCATGACCTGAGCTGAAGGCAGATGCTTAATGCTTGACGACTGAGCCACCCAAGGCGCCCCTCAACTTTATTTTTTTTTTAAATTTTTATTTATTTATTTATTTTTAAAACATTTTATTTTTTCATTTGACAGACAGAGATCACAATTGGGCAGAAAGGCAGGCAGAGAAAGAGGAAGGGAAGCAGGCTCCCTGCTAAGCAGAGAGCCTGACACTGGGCTAAATCCCAGGACTCTGGGATCATGACCTGAGCTGAAGGCAGAGGCTTTAACCCACTGAGCCACCCAGGCACCCCTCAACTTTGATTTTTAAATGTAGCAATAAGTTAAGGCCTGAAGTCCACATACTGACACTTCCTATGAGTAGAAACAGAGCTGGCTGTCTACACAAGATATTCATATAGTGGAGAGGGGAACAGGGGCAAACCCGATTTGCTTGATAAAGAGAAAGGGGACTATTTAGAACAGAGTCATAGAGAAAGCACCTGCCAGGTTCCCAGCTCAGCTGCTGCAATTCCAACAACAGGAAGTTCAGCCAAGCACTTCCCCTCCAGGCAGACACAGCGTGGTGGCCAAGCCTCCCACTAGAGCTGAAGTCAGAGCATCTCAAAAAACACATAAATCCTCCCTGTTCTCTGAATACACCCAGTCCCCTGGTATGACTGACTCTGCTGGCACAAAGAATTACTTATGGAGCCCTTCTTTTTATATCAAATCTACTTTTAAAAAATTAGCTAGAAGGCAGGGGGTGTATGGATGGCTCAGCCCGTTAGGACTCTGCCTTTGGCTTGGGTCATGATTTGAGGACCCTGGGATTAAGTCCTCCATCGGGACTCCCTGCTCATTGGGAAACCTGCTTTTCCGTCTCCTAATCCCCCTGCTTGTGCCCTCCCTCTCTCGGTCAAATAAATAAATAAAAATTTAAAAGAAAAACAAAGGAACACCAAGTCCCTCCCACTGGAAGATATTGAACTTAGATGTGATTAGACTCAGCTTTCTAAATGGAACTGTTACCACAAACGAAGGTCAGAATTCGAGCAGCTTACCATTTTAGCCTGCGTAAGCAACAAATATGCTAAAACAAAAAACTAATTAAAAGTTTTTTTATATTTTTGTCCTTTACCCAAGTGTTTGAATAGGACGTTAGAGTATTTTTTTTCTGTGGTTCATTTCTTTTGCTAATTGTCGTTTCAACTAAATTTCGCTCATTTCAACAATAAATATTTTCTAATCACAATTATTGCACCCCACCTACATAGCTGCCTGTTGGTTGGATAATGTGTTTAATTGACTATTTCCCAAAATAAACACAGTGCTACAGAATAAGTAAATTTTCCAGATAATTTACATACTTATTTTAAGACGGCTCTTGATGGTAAACTATATGAATTCTAGTACTCCAATTATTTGCCCAAATAAACCAAGACCAAGGTAGAACAGAATAGGAGCACAGAGAACGGAAAGATTCATTTGGGAACTGGGAGAAGGTTTCCCAGGAGAAGTAGCATGTGAATTAAGTCTGAGAGCATTAACAGGCATTAATTAGTTGAGGGTTAAAGAGGAGACCCATTCTAGGATAAAGGAATCGTTGGATGCTGAAGTGTTGGGACCACTGCTTGCTGTGCTGCTCGTCACTCTTGCTTACTTTGGACTTTTCTAGTGTCCTAGACAGATGAGGGAAATCAGAGAGGTGAGGCTTCTGAAGTCTCACTAATGAGCCACACAAAATGCTACTGTGAGGACAGATACTGGTTTTGGCTCTTGCTCTTGGTCTAGTTGTACATGGAGTGATGTTTCAGGAGCTGGGACTATAACATTGCTGCCCTGGCATCCCCTGCTTAGAGAGGAGAGCAGTTGGAGACCATCGCATTACCAGTAAAGCCCAGGACCAGCAGCCTCCGCTTCCAAGTCCCACTCCCCAGAAGCACTGTCACTTTGGGTAGATCTGCAAGCAAGTTAAGCCACAGCTTTCTCAGGTGTAATACAGGAATGATGACAACATCTACCGCACAGCACTGTTGTAAAGATTAAGCTAGAAGTCTAGGAAAAGCTTATTAGTGGGATGCCAAGCAAAGATTAAGACTTCAGAAAGACCTGTTATTTTTATTCAGGATGACCTCTGCTACACCGTGTTTCTTCCAAAGGCAGGAGCTGCAGCAGTGAGAACTGACTTTTGTAATAGGGACCCAGGAAGATCGCCAAGTGGATAATGATAGTTGCCTATTATCACATATACCTTTCGTTTTCATCGAAATGACATCATTTCAAAAACAGAAATTTAAAAAATAAAAACAAATTTAAAAATAAAAAAAGTAAGAGATGTGTTGGGACATTAGCGAAAAAGAAACTTTGGTGTTATGACCAGAAATAAAACTCTAAAATTAAAAAAAAAAAAAATAGAACTTTCCCAGTCATGCTCAGATGTTATTGGCTAACATTCAATGTTCACTCACTCGCAAGGTCAGCACATGGTCACAGAGTGTCTCCTTCCTGTGTGCCTGGCCCTGAGCAGAGTGTGGGAGACACAGATGAGCCCTGACTCCTGCCTTCTTGGAGACGATGGTCGAGAGAGGCATGAAAGTTACTTCCAAAAGGCTTAACAGGTTTTAAGATGGGAAAACCCACGATGCTCTGGGAGTTCTGCCGTCAGATTTGGGATTCACCGCCACCTCTGCTTGGAGGAGCTGTGTTCCTATGTAGGCTGTTCCAACTGCCGGGAGGAGGGAAGCCCAAAGCTCAGATTTATCTCCTTGCTGCTGTTTTTTCCTAGTGATCATGCCTTTGCGGCAGGTGTCGTCTTCACCGGCATTAGGATAGCTACTTTATGCTGCTTTAATATATTCATGAAAGTGGCAGGGGTTATTTTTGTGTTTGGATCAATTCCAGTAAAGGGAAAGAATTCTGTGATTGGATGTTTAGACAAGTACTGCTTCTCCTGCAGCTGGTTTTAGGCTGCCAGAAAATGGCACATTTTATCATATTCACAGACTGCATTACTTTGAATCCCCAAATATTTTGAGAACTCTAAAAATCAAATCCAAATCTCTTCATACTAATAGAAAATGACAAAGCAATAGGCAATACACATCCCACTAACAGAGCCAGCTCTCTTACACATAGCAATTTCCTACAAACGACTTCATTGAGGCCCACACATACAGTCTGCTAACAAACGAAAACTCCTTCTGCTCTTAAGCATTCATTGTCGAAACAGTGTGAATTACTTTTAATTCACCCTTCTCTACTGGTTTATAGAGGAAATAATATTTGTTCATGTTTCTCACTCAGCTTTTTATATATTATAACGTTTTTTTTATTGTGATTAAGAACATTTCACATGACATCTACCCTCTTAGCAAAATGTTAAGTGCACAATACAGTACTGTCCCCTTTAGGCACATGTTTATAACTGTTTCCTGTATCAGCTCATATTTTCCTGTTCTCTCTCTCTCTCTCTCTCTTTGTTTTAATAGTGAAAGATTAGACTGTGTGCAACCACGAAGCAAAAGGCAGGCAACAGTGACATGAAAGTGGAAAGTTTCTAGTCTGTCCCTCTCTGCATTTACTTGTGTGCCTGGAGGAGCAGTACGCCTTGCTGGAAGGAGCACTGGACCAGGAGTCAAGAAACATGTTCAGCAGCCTCTTACCCTGGAAAAGGTCCCATGAATTCTCTGACTCGGGGTCTGCTTATGGCAAATGAGTGAGTCAAATTAGCTAACTGCTAAGATATAAAAGTGAATGATTCATACCACTTCATAACCATTAGGCTGATTATTATTCAAAAATAATAGACATTTGCAACAACATGCTAAGTGAAATAAGTCACTCAGGGAAAGGCATACCATTTGATCCACTCATATATGGAATTTAAGAAACAAATGAACAAAGAAAAAAAGGAGAGAAACTAAAAAGCACACTCTTAACCACAGAGAACAAACTGTTGGTTCCCAGAGAGGAGGTGGGTGAGGGAATGGGTGAGTTGGGTGGTGGGGATTAAGGGTACACTTATCATAATGAGCACTGAGTAATGTAAAGAATTGTCAAATCATAGTCGGATATATTATACAGATGAAACTAATATAACGCTATATGTTAGCTATATTGGAATTAAAATGTTTAAGAAGTGAACAGATAAAAACAAGTGTTGGCAGAGAATATAAAGTAATTGGAACTCATGCATTATTAATGGGAATATAAAATCGTATAGCCACTATTAAAAAAAAATTATGGTGTTTCCTCAAGTGATTACAGATAGAATCCTCGGGGCACCTGGGTGGCTCAGTGGGTTGGGGCCTCTGCCTTCGGCTCAGGTCATGATCTCAGGGTCCTGGATCGAGCCCCGCATTGGACTCTCTGCTCGGTGGGGAGCCTGCTTCCTCCTCTCTCTCTCCTGCCTCTGCCTACTTGTGATCTCTCTGTCTGTCAAATAAATAAATAAATAAAATCTTTAAAAAAAAAAAAAAGATAGAATCCTCATAATATCTACCAAGTCCGCATCTGGGTATACACTCAAAACAAAAAATGAAAGCAGGGACACACACACCGGTATTTGCACATGGGTTTATAGCAATATTATTCACAATAAACAAAAGGTGGAAGCCGCCCAAGTGTCCACTGATGGAGGAAATGGATGAGAACAAGGGGGTATACACACAAATAGAATTTCAGTCAGCCTTCTCACTACAACATGGATAATCCTTACAGATACTATGCCATGTGAAATAAATCAGTCATAAAAGGGCACTTACTGTATTACTGCACTTACATGAGGTACCTAGAATCATCAAACTCGGAGACAGAAAGAATGGTGGTTTCTAGGGGCTCGGGGAAGAGCGAACGGGGAGTTACTGTTTAAATGATGCGAAGTTTCAGTTTTGCAAGACGAAAAACATTTTGGAGATGGATGGAAGTGATGGTTGCATAACCATAGAAAGGTACCTATGCCATTGAGAGGTACACTTAAAAAAATGGCTAGGGGTGCCTGGATGGCTCAGTGGGTTGGGCCTCTGCCTTCGGCTAAGGTTACGATCTCAGCATCCCGGGATCGAGCCCCACATCGGGCTCTCTGCTGAGTGGGGAGCCTGCTTCCCTCTCTCTCTCTGCCTGCCTCTCTGCCTACTTGTGATCTCTCTGTCAAATAAATAAATAACATCTTTTTAAAAAATGGTTAAAATGGTAAAGTTTCTGTTATGTGCATTTTATCAAAATTTTAAAAAATGAATGATTCTTTTAAAAATATACTTTACAATAACAAGTCTGCCATGCTGGAGCCTCAAAGAGTTCACTGTTCAGCAGAGAAGAGAGTGAAGTAAATGGACATCCATGGTACAAGCTAGCACACGCTGGCATGCTAACAGGGAAATCTAACAGAGACTGTAGACGTCAGAGGAGGTAGTGGCCCAGGTAAAGGTTAATGGTGAGAGTCAAGTAGACGCGTGAAAGAGAGGGAGAACCGGCCCTTGGGTAGAATGAGAACCCACAAAATGGCACAGAAGAGTCAACAGTTACTTTGTTTAAATGTAAAGTGGGAAGTATGTAGCATTTTTCTTCCAAGTGGTTAATCAATGTACCAGCATCATTAAATAAGCTTTCCTTCCTTCTGATTTATGATGCTACTTTTCAAAACTAATTTTTGATGTGAATTAAAATCAGTTTTGAGGCCATTTATTCTGTTCTACTGGTCTACTGGCTGGCTATGGCATTGATGTAGTACTGGCTTTGATTACTACAGGTTTATGATATGCTTTTAGTATCTGGAAGAGCAAAATGATTTCATTTCTTTCTTTTTATAATGCCCATACATTCCCTGCTTGCTTTTTTCCCTAGCTTGTTTTGTTTTTGTTATTCATTATAAAAGGGACTCCTAAGTCCCATTTTCTAACTTGTTATTTATGGTTATTGATTGTATATATTTACGATTCTATATATAGTTCTGACTACTTCAGTGTAGTCTTTCATTTAAATGACTTTTCAGCTGAATGCCTTGGTTTTACCAGATAAACAACTACATTATCTAAAATGGTAATTTTCTCTCTCCTTTGGTTGCCTTTTTTCCCCAATTTCTATTTGGCATTATATTGCACTGTCCAGAAAAATGATTTTTTTTTTTTTAAAGAATGATTCTTAACCGGAGGGGACTCTGTCCTCAGGGGGCATTTGGCAATGTCTGGGGACATTTTTCGTTTCCACAACTGGCGTTGGTGCTATTGGCATCTAAGGGATAGAGAGCAGGGGTGCCGCTGAAAATCCTACAAGGCACAGGACAACCTCCTACAGCAAAGAATTACTTGGCTCCAAATGGCATTAGCACTGAGGCAGAGAAAGCCCAATCTATAACTTCCAGAACTGTTGAATAGCAGTGATAAAAGATGGGCAATATTGACTTTTTTCTATAATCACTCTCTCAGTGATAAACACTAATAAACTAATCAAAATCTAGACGGTAAATTTACACAATATATTACTAGGCACCTTGAAGGTTTTTATCTCCTAACAGGATAGTTACCAAAAATTAATGAAATAATAGGAGATAACTTAGGGCCAGTCTGGAGAAACCTTGTTTCAAACTTTACAAATCATCCCAGCAAAACTATATAATCTTTCCTATAAAAACTTACAGAGAGAGGGGCACCTGGGTGGCTCAGTGAGTTAAAGCCTCTGCCTTTGGCTCAGGTCATGGTCCCAGGGCCCTGGGATCAAGCCCTGCATCAGGCTCTCTGCTCAGCAGGGAGCCTGCCTCCCCCTCTCTCCCTGCCTCTCTGCCTGCTTGTGATCTCTCTCTCTATCAAATAAATAAATAAATCTTTTAAAAAATCAACTTTCAGAGAGAATCTACTATCTACTATGTCCTACAATGATAAGTTGCAGCACTATAACTTTTTATCTATTATTATTAGTTACTGGGGACACAGAATATTTGTACATAGTTTTAGTTCAGTCAAAAAAGCAGTGAGCTTTGCTCTGAGGTTCCTTCCACTGATAATATATGTACATGCTTAACTGCTCTCATCAATTGATAATGAATCAGATAATGAATGCTTAAAGAGCATTTCTGTAGTGTAAGGTTAAACTTTTACCTTCAAAAACAAAATAAACATGATATTGAAATATGTTCCTGTTTACTTGGCCTTTTAATGTAATGATCAGATTTGCTAACAAAAATACCTGTAAAAGGCCAAGGAAAGCTGAAAGTTTCACATACTATTGGTTGACAGGTTAACTTTCATAACACCTGGGTATTGTACCTATCATGTCTCCCTTTGGATGCTATGCTTTGACCAGAATACCATCTTGTAAATGAAAGGAAATACCATCTTGTCATCTCTGCAGTTAAGAGGCAGGATGAAAATGGATAAATATTTAGAATGTGAAGTCACTCAATATTACTCAAGCCAGTTTTTTGGGGGAATAAATAATTCCACCTAAGACTTAGAGAGTTGACCCATGTGTTCCGTATTGCATAGCTGTCAATGCTGTCCTCTTTGACATTTACGTACAAAGATCCAAAGTGGCTAGATTTATCTGAAAACCAGATCTGAAAACTGAAAACTAGATGCTCTATTCTCCTGCTAGTAGGAGATGGACTCATTTATGGAAATAAAGATTTGGAAAGGAGAAGATAGGAAGGTTACTTGCTTTCATTAGTGGCCAAGCTAGGCTCATGGGTGGTTGGCACTGTGAGGTTTTCAGAGGCTTCTTGAATCTTTCCACAAATCATTTATTTCAGTGCTACAGACAGCTGAGAGCATTAGCACAAGCTTCCTGCCACATTTGTACTTTTGTTTTGTTTTAAACCAGCGATAGTTCCGACTTCTACTCAGCCTCTTCTATAGCTTTATACCCATATAATTCCTTGTATTGTCCTTTCTTGGACAAACACCTGGAGTGTTGTGGTTTCTGTTTTCCTAAGCAAATCTTAGCTTATATAGAATATTGCTCACCAATGCTTATCCACTGGGAGAAATTCACCTAGTTGTGTTGAAGAAACCAATTTTCATGTTTAAGGATGGCAGAAGCTTTCCATAAATTTTTAAAGAAATCTCTAAGAATTACACAATTCACAGTTTGTTTTTGTTTTTGGTCTTCTCTATTTTTTTTTAAGACTTTTATTTATTTATTTATTTGACAGAGATCACAAGTAGGCAGAGAGAGAGGAAGGGAAGCAGACTCCCTGCTGAGCAGAGAGCCCAATGCAGGGCTCAATTCCAGGACCCTGAGACCATGACCTGAGCCGAAGGCAGAGGCTTAACCTATTGAGCCACCCAGGTACCCCTTCTCTATTGTTTTTGATGTGTGTATACTGCTCAGTATCTTTTCTCATAGAATCATCAACTAACCTCTCATCCCCACATTCAAGTACTCAAAAATGAAAATCCAACAACATAAAACAGGAAAAACAAAGACAACATGACCATATATCTCTGATGGGAATGTTTAAAATAAAGGTGGTTATAAAAACAAAGGAATAACCATATATAGTTTAAACTAATCAAACTGAACTAATTTCAAAGTAGGATACTTGGTCAATAAGACTTTATGAAAATCTTTGAATGACAACTATCATGTTCATTCTGTAGCCTCCTCCTACTTTCCCTTACAGATGCTCTGTAGAATCCTCCAATGTCTGTGTTCGGACCCAGCCACAGAAGATGTCACCAAGAAGTGCTGACATGTAGGAAACCTCTTCTTTATACTTATGGTACAGAAAGAAGTTATAAATTTCTGTAGGTGTAGCCCATTTACCATAATAAAGTTATTGAAATGGGACCTCCTAAAATGAGACTAAAGACTGGGAGTCTTAAGCCAAAACTAACAGACTGACCAGCTACATGTGAATCAATTACAGGCAAAAAGGAATTTGCCATACCCTCACTGACTGGGAGGGTTTGCTATTGATACAAACTATATCCATATATGGAAAAAAAAAAAAAAACAGAAGAAACTAGAGATAGGTAAAGGTTTTGCTTAAAAATAAATAAAGAAACAACAAAAAAACAATCTTCTGAAATATGGGAACTAATTTACATATAGTTTCATTATTTTTTTTTCTCATGACCCTAAACCTCAAGCCAATGTGAAATTTAGTTTCTTGCAATAATATTGCTTTCAGGTTATAGCTAAAAGCATGAGATATTTGAAATACTTATTTAAATTGAATTTATTAAAAAAATAAACTGAATTTATTTATATTCAGTGATGCTACCACAGTTTTATTGGAGGCAATGGAAATTAAAAAAGAAAAAAAGCCTAACCCACACTGGAAATTCACTAAGATTAAATAATTTTGATTATATCTATGTGAATTTTCTGATTAAACTTTGGCAGAAATATAGATTGGGGAGAAAAAATAAGTCTTGCTTATATGTTTTTCAAGTTCTGAATAAGAGTTTCATATTTAGGAAATGTCCTCCAAAATTTTTTAGAGTTGCCTTATGAAGACCAAGAAAAGCCTATGGGGGAGAAAGAGGATATATTTTTTTCCAATCAGGTGTTATCACCAGGCTAATAAACACTTGTTTTAGAATGCCTGCTGTTTGTTTGCTTCCTTATAAACTATTTCATTTTAAGATTTCAAGTTGGGTAACATTTATAGTAATCTCCAACTATAACCTTAGTGGCTAAACAGTCTTACCAAATCTAAACAATGATCTGTGAAGGGCTTGGGAAGATCACTTTCATACCTACTAAAATGGTGAAGTAATTTTGCTGTGTGTAAAAGAGTAGATCACTTTATCCATAGAAAGTGGTGATACAGAGCAAAAAGGCCCCTGCTTTTGTACAGAAGACAAATCTTTGGTTTAGTAGGTACTAACTATGAGATCTCAGGCAAGCTCCTTAACCTGTCTGGGCCTTAATTTGTTCATTTGTTAAATGGAGATAACAAATATATAACTTACAGGGTATACTCAAGATAAAATAGAATGAAACATGTAAGAACTAAGAACAAAACCAAGTAATAACTTGGGTCTAGACAGAATGTTGGTATCCTACCCCTGCTTTGTATGATGTGTTTCTTCTTTACCACCTTTGAGATCTGTGTTCACTCCCTGAAATCTCTCTTGGGCTACCCTGTATCTCAACCACTGAGGGTTAATCCTTGCCTTGCTTCTCCAACTTTCACTGAAATCAACCATTTCTCTAAGCTCATCACACCTCAGGGAACTGCTTCCATGCTCCTAAGACATCAACCACCAATCTGCTAACCTTAGTTTTTCCAAAGTGCTGGTAAAGCAAAAATCTTCTCACAGTGGGGATCAGTGATTCTCTGGGGGAAAAAAATGTCCCGTCTTGGTTTTATAATTTGTGGGTGATTTTCAAAGAAAAGCTTGGCTTTATGATATCCCTCGAGAATCATGTTGTGTGCTCTGGCAACAGCGAGCGAATGTTTTCTTCTTTACCACTGCACTTCCTGAGAAGGATAACGTAAAGAATAATGGTGACATGAACTTGTCTTTCCCGAGGAAAACTAAGGAGAGACTACAGCACGAGTTTATGCTTGTTGGTAGAAGAACAGGACTGGGGATAAATGATTTGTGTGATACCTCAGGAGTGCCAGTTTGTTTCCAGTTAACATGATAGTTATCCACTTTTATTTATTTACCACCTATTATGTAGAAAAGTGTTTCTAAGTGTTTCAAAATTGTGAATTATCACATTCTTATCAGCTACTATTAATAGATGTTGGTTAAACATTTATCATGTTTCAAGGGTATCCTAATTTAAAAAATACATTATCTACATTTAATCCTTGGGACAGCACAGTGATATAGAAAATATCTTTTGTTGGCAGATGTAGAAACCAAGATTCAGAGAAATTAAGCAACTTTCCTCATATCACATAGTAACTGGTAAAGACTGAATTTAAATCCGACTATGTCTGGCTTTATGGCCAAGATTTTTACTTTTTATTTATTTATTTTAAGATTTTATTTATTTATTTGACACAGAGAGAGAGATCACAAGTAGGCAGAAAGGCAGGCAGAGAGAGGGAGCATGAAGCAAGCTCTCTGCTGAGCAGAGAGCCCTATGCAGGGCTCCATCCCAGGACCCTGAGATCCTGACCTGAGCTGAAGGCAGAGGCTTAACCCACTGAACCACCCAGGTGTCCCATGGCCAGGATTTTTAACCTCTTCCATGGGGCCACTTACGAAGGGACACTCCCAACTGGGTCAGTAATGTAGAAATACTAAAGGAGAAAAAGGAAATCATTTCAGAAGTCTATCAAAATGCAAACACAAGTTAACTGTGGCAAGGCATATCCTGTAAAATAGAATGGCACACACATTACCATGGTTTTGTGCAAAAAGAAAATATAAATGTGTTATTTTATAAGAGCCAAGTAAATAAAATATAGGACAGAGTTGTCTTAGAATCCCCTACTTTTATGGTTATTATTTTCATATGGTCCTTCTTTATATAAGGCTAAAAAGTGATCTTGGAACATCTGCCCACTGGTCTTAGAGCTACCCTCGGGGAGCCATGCAGATGACAGTTAATCTTTCTTCCTTAGGGTAGACAAGAGCAACAGTGTATCCCTGAGATCCTTATCATTTAAAATTATATCCCCTTTTTTGTTTGCTATGCCACATTACTGAACAGTTCATTCTGATGGGAAGGATGAGAATTTACCACCCCAAAATACTGGGGTGGCATAAGGGCTATTTTAGGCTGATTATTTTTAAGAAACAGCAGACACAGGAAAAACTTCAAAAATGGAGAAGTTATGCTTTCTTAAGAGACGTTCACATTTATAAAGGCAATCTCTATGTGTAAGGGTGCCTCCCTCTCCGTAGGAGAAAGGGCGGTTTGTATGTGTGGGGCAGTTTCTAAATCTCTAGAAACTCCTATCAATGGAGAATCAACAGTTTAATCTGCATAACAACCTTACCCTGGTTTATTGTGCTCCGCCTGGTGGTTTCACAGTAACTGGCCTCCCCCACCCCAAACACCTTTTTATCTTAGGTTGAAGATGGTATTTAAAGTGGTGGCTTGGGTTATATTAGGAAACTGTTCAGTTTTCTGGGGTCTCTCCCACGTACACAGGAGGTATGCATGTATTTAAACTTCTGTTTTTCTCCTGTTAATCCATCTTTTATTACAGGGCGGATGGCAGCCAAAAATCGAGTAAGATAGAGAGAATATTATTTTTCCTCCCCCACAACTCCTAAAACTACAATCTATGAATCTCTTTTTACTCAAATTGCTGTTGAAGAAAAGCAGAATTCGCCACCCCAAAATATGTCAGTTTGGCATAAGGATTATTTTGAGCTAAAAGCAAATAAACTCAAGCAGATTCAGGAAAAGCTCTTTACCTCCCCCTCAATGGCCTTAAATTTATTTGGGAAAGGGGGCACACACCAGGAAGAGAATTATTACCAGAGATACAGCTCACCCTAGAAACTCACCTGCATAACAGGATAACCTTTTTTTTACCTCTCACCTTTCCATGCCTGCTTCCCCTGACCCCTACACCTCTCCTTAGCTCAGGATTTTCTATGAGCTTTAATTACTTGGCTGCCTTTTGTAGCCTCACATTTTCTTCCCCCCCCTTTTTTTTTAATATTTTACTTATTTATTTGAGAGAGAGAGAGAGAGAGGGTGTGCGGGTGAGTGCATGCGCACAAGCAACCGGGAGCAGCAGGCAGAGGGAGAGGGAGAAGCAGGCTCCCTCCTCAGGGAGACTGATACAGGGCTTGATCCCAGGGTATTGGGATCATGACCTGAGCCCAACAGATGCCCAACTCATGGAGATGTATTTACTTGAGAGGGAAAAAGAGAGAGAAAGCACACAAGATGGAAAGGAGCAGATGGAGAGGGAGAATGGACTCCCCACTGAGCAGGGAGCCCAAGGCTGGGCTAGATCCCAGAACCCTGAGGTTATGACCTGAGCTGAAGTGAGGTGCTTACCCAAATGAGCCACCCAGGCACCTCTGGAGTCTCACATTTTTATGGGGCCCCACACATACAAAATCAAATTTACTTTTCTCCTGTTGATCTGTCTTATTTCAATTAATAGACCAGCCAAAGATCCTGAAGGGGGAAAGGTAAATTTTTTCCACCCCTCCAATGTTAAATCAGGTTTTCTGAAATATGTATGTGTACAGCTGGCTTTTTCAAGCAAAGAGAAAAATTAATACTCAAACTCATCAAGTATTAACTTTCCAGTTTGAACCAACTATACAAAGTTTGAATCAATTCTATAAATGTTAATTTCTCAACTTGAGTCAATTCTTTTTTTTTTTTTAAGATTTTATTTATTCATTTGACAGAGAGATCACAAGTAGGCAGAGAGGCAGGCAGAGAGAGAGGAGGAAGCAGGCTCCTTGCCAAGCAGAGAGCCCGATGTGGGGCTCGATCCCAGGGTCCTGGGATCATGACCCGAGCTGAAGACAGAGGCTTAACCCACTGAGCCACCCAGGCGCCCCCTTGAGTCAATTCTTTAAGGTGAACTTACCTTGTCATATTTTTATTTCACTCAGCATTGTGTCAATTTACATCTTATCTGTCTGCATCAAAAGGTACAGATGAAATCCCAATGAGACACAGCCCCAAATTTAAGTCTTGTGGCCCAGGGCTAGAAACCACTCTCCAAGCTGACTCCTTGCCATTAGTCATCCCCAAAGCTGGGATAATCATCTTGTGTTCATTTTCCTCTTTTTAACTGACCATCATAAGAAATTTGTCAGCTGGTTCTGCCTAAGTCAAGATGTTTTCTCCATGACATTTTCCTAACCCTTAAGTCTTCTATTTACAAAGAAAGATTTGTTTGACATGAGTCATTCTCAAAGAAGTCCTACGACATGGGGTGCCTGGGTGGCTCAGTGGGTTAAAGCCTCTGCCTTCGGCTCAGGTCATGATCCCAGGGTCCTGGGATCGAGCCCCATATCGGGCTCTCTGCTCAGCAGGGAGCCTGCTTCCTCCTCTCTCTCTACCTGCTTCTCTACCTACTTGTGATCTCTCTCTGTCAAATAAATAAATAAAATTTAAAAAAAAAAAAAAAGAAGAAGTCCTACGACATTTTAAATAAACTTACCATTTTTTAACAACATGCTTAGTGAACTCACTTTTGGTTCCTATCAAAATATTATTGTAATTTTATCAATTCATACTTTATTAGAGCATGAAACAAGCAAATTATAGAAGTTCTATTTAATTTTTACTAAAAAATCTGTGTATACACACACACATATACACACACAACAAGCCTCAAGCCAGATCAAAAAATGAGTTTTCAAACATTGCCAGTATTCCTCTTTCATTGAGAAAATATGGAAAGGGCAGGTTTAGTGTTTCAGTGGGAATAATGCATTAATTATAAAATGCTACTTCAAATACACACATGAGAAGTAAAATTACATGAGCAAAATGAAGTGCATAATTGTGCATATCAATTATTTATAATTGTTCCTTAGGAAGCTTAAATGACTTACCCAGCTTTATCAATTATAGCAACAGTAAGTCACAGTTGTCACTTTACAGATGATACAGTGCGTATGCAGCCATTACGTCATCTGATAAATAACAAAGTTGCCACAAAAGAACAGGTCACATGGCTTGAAGAAAGTGAAATCTAATGGAAAGAAGCTAGGTTTTAGAGTCAAATGGAGATTTAAATCATCATCCTACTTATTAGCAATAGGGTGACCTTGGGCAAATCATGGGAAATCTCTGAACCTCATGGGTAATATGAAGACTACAGTATTTTATGACAAGGTTTTTAATGATGATTAAATGAAATGCAAATGCACACAGGTCCCCACATGCACTTGTGCTTCTAACTGCTGGTTCTTTTCTCCTTTCTCTTCCCCACTTTGAAGACTCGAGCTTCACCTACATTTTCGTATATTCAACTTAACTCTGCTTCACTGCACTCAGAACACCTACTTTTATGCTATTCATGGTTGTGGAGTTTGTCCGAACTATCTGGAATCATGAAACCCAAACAAAGAACACAGCCACTGAGAAGAGATTCCTTCTTCTGTAAAGGGATTTAATTGTTACAAAGGTTGTTCATTTCAAGGCAGCAATACAACTGCACTAAATAAAGAAGTTTGGGAGCCTGCAAGAAAAGACAAATCATGAGGAACTGTTGGAATCATACACAGGAAACATACAGGTCCAACCCGAACCTGTAAATTTTGGAAAAAGAGCCTAGACTCATTTTAGAACAACAAAATTTAATTAAAGAATACTAAAAATGGCAGAAAGGAGATGATGCAAGTAATCGAACATGTTTTAAAAAATAAATGTTATTTTGAGTTGTATTTAGAAAGGCGTGCCAAAAATCAATGCTCAAAATAATTTCATTTGAAAAAAACACTAATAAAATGCACTTCAGTTAAAAATATTAAAGTCTAAAAAAATATTGAAGTCTAAGAATCAGAGGCGCAAGGAAATCTATGAGCAGAAGGATATCAATTTCCCTAGTTTGTCAGACGTGCCAGTTAGGGTACTAACAGGTAAGTGACCCGGGTCCTGGACCGTATACACTTGGATAGGAATAAGTGTGGGAATAGTTTTCAAATTCATCTGATTTTCCATTATTAATGATTATGTATTTAATTCTAAGGTCAGCTGAGGGTCCTATGTATGTATATGTATGTATATTCTATGTGTCTGGGTATATTTTCCCTATTTCTTCCTAACAACCAGGACAAGGAATTTAGTCCTTCCCCCAGTTTCCACGGGAAACCCAATCACAGCCAGAATTTCATGATTCGTATGAACTTTGCTGAAAGTTCAGGAATCCCAGGCAGGGGAGGTGCGGGGAGGACATAAGGCCCAGCATGAACAAAGAAAACTGGCATCTGGGTTAAAAGATGACTGAATAGACAGCGCTCTGGAGAGATACAGATTTATCTCTCTGGAGGTATGTATGCACATTTTGAAGGAGACTAAAACTCTGAAGGATTCTGTTTATCTTTCAAAGAATTGTGAAATCTTAGGGACCTTTTCCATGGGGGATTCGTTTACATTAGGAACAGAGGGGTTTTTGTTTGCCCCCCCCCCAAACCCCTGCCCCAACCTCTTTCCAGAGGGAAGCAGGGCAGCTGTCCATCTCCTGTATAAATGTCCAGATTCATAATGTCAGGGTTCCTGAAGCATAAACCCCTGTAGAAAGATGTAGAACATCTTTCTTCATGTTGCTACAAGGGGACTGAAGACAGGGGACTCAGCGCTACCACTGCTGTGACTATCACTGCTGTGAATAATTCGTCTGATCCAGAAACCTTATTTTTGCTTTCAGTGCAGAATAGATAAATACAGATATTAAACACTGATCAATAATGTATTTCCCCGGGCTAAAACTCATACTGACCAGCTCTCACTTCCTCATTGACCCCCTCCGTTTCCTTGTTCCTTCTTCGATGAAACAGCAATTATTTGTTTCATGTTTACTAGCCAGATTCAATACAAAGAGCTTTACACGCATTACCTATTCTTAAACTCACAAAAATTCTATGAAGAAAGTACTTTTATTCCCACTGAGTATATGAAAATACTGATCAACAGTTTTGATCAACACGACCAGTGAATACTAGCTCCGAACAGCCAGCAAATCTCTAATTTCTTCTGTGTCGGAATTTTCACTTCCTTTGCTTTTCAGTAAACTACACGGCCTGGTCACCACTCATGCTCTTGACTGATCACATTCAGGAATCAGCTAACATGTCTCCAGTGCTCTAAGGTTAACCACAAAATTCGATCTATTAATGCGGTATGGTCATTTGGTATTCCGTAACGCGAGAGCTGTGTACGTGTACTGTGAGACAATATCCACATTTTTATTCTGAAAGCTTCTTGTATCGCAGATATTAAGGGCTGGGAGCTAAGCAGTTTGTCTTGAGAAGGAGCACAAGCCTTAACGATAAATCCTTAGTTCGGAATGATAATTTGGGTGCAAATATTGAAACATGTGTTCTATGCCCGGCCAAATGAAGAAAGCCTTCAGACCCGTTAGACTAGCCTCACTACTCATGGAGCAGCAGCATGAGCGTCACTGGAAATCTTGTTACAAATGCAAAATCATGGCCCTATCACAGATCTACTGAGTCAGCACTTGCATTTTATTTATTTATTTATTTATTTGCATACCAGTGAATTGTAGAAGAAGTTTATTTGCTGGTCACTGATTCTTGAAATACAATCCCACATCCGTGATACAGACACAAAATGATGGGTTATTAAATCTTGCTAACCCATCATAAACTAACTCAACATGGTAAAAGTAATCACATACATATACTTCTCTCTCCATGTAATGTAACTTCCAGTTTGAAGCACACAACGCTGAAGTGCGTTAAGTGAGTTAAAGACGTTAAGTGCGTCTTTATGGGTTAAAAAGCGCCTGTGTTTTATTAAGTTCTCCAATGCACATTAAAATGTAGAGAGTAATCCCTTAGAATAGTTTTAAGGCATTCAAGCTGTCCCCTCAGAGTCCTGCTGATGAAAAGTAAAATCAAACTTTTCCCCTCCCCGTTCAGGTGGTAGATCATGAAACTGCCTTACGACTCTGAGTCATTTGCTGTCTTGTGCTCATCCTTAAGTTCTCTGCAAGTCCCAAAATAATGTAGGAGAAAGTTCTCAGACCATGTGATGTATGACTCCGCAATAAACAGGGTGTTTAAGCAGAATGAATCATAAGTGTGATTTACACAAAAAGGAGAGACTCATGAATACTGATCCGATACTGGAAAAAGATGTTTTGATATACCTTAACTTTTCTCTAAATTGGATAGAAACCATTTGCTTTAACATCAACAGGTTTCCAATGTGATGCTTAGACATCAACCCCAGTTCAACCCATCTTTCTCCACAGATATCATTACTCCAATAAACTTAAGTGGTAAGTGATGACCAAAGAAGGGAACCAAAGAGAAGCTGCTGCCCCCTCTTTCTTTTGATAAAGAAAATTCTCTACACAGCTTTCATGAACACCTGCATTCTCTAATGGTAGCATGTCAAGGCCCCATCATGATAATCTTTCACAGTTTGGGTCATATGAATGACAAGGTTTCATCTTTTTCCTAAAGGACTGGTAGGAGCTAAGAAGGGACAAATCTACTGGAATATAGAGCTGGAAGATACAAGAATTACTTGCTCTGCCCTTGCCCATCCTTTCTCAGTTCCCTCTACAGCCTCTGGACTCTTCCTACTCTTATATTTTGGGTAGGGCTCTACTTCTCACTCTATTCACTTGTCTTAAGAAACTCCTGTATGCCCACTCCTGTATGTGCCTGTATGTGCCAATATGATCTGACGACTTTCTTCGAAACCCAACACCTGAGCATAGAACGGCAGATCCAGCTGCCTATTTCCACAGGTACTTTAAGCTCAACCGACTCACAAATGAACTCAACATCCCATTGTAAAAGCTATCCCAGGAATATCTTCCATCTCTGTAAAATAGTAACCTCATTCACCCTGACATTCAAATGTGAAACTCAACAGTTATCCTAGAAGCCTCAAACAAAATATCATGTCATTTTAAGAATTAATTCTTTTCTTTATGTTAAAAGTCAATTCCTCACTCAATTGCTGATTTTGTTGATTTTCTCATGTCTAGCTTTCCACCTGTACTTAAATTTTAGTGTCAGGCTCCTCTTGAGAGGAAAGTTTTAGGTATTTCACATTTTTTTTCTTACTCTTTCCTTCTCTCTAGTGTCTTCTCTCTCCATCCAGCTATTTTGTGTGTAACTCTATGTGCCCTCTGAGACTTTCATTCCAGAAAAAAAGACTTCTATAAGAAGTCTCATTTCCAGCTAATGGCTCTTGTCAATGGTACTCAATCACTTACTAAGTGAATGAATGAGCATTCCTTTTTTTAAAAAAATTTTGAATATGCGTTCTTAAAACTACCCATTGAATTAAAGTTTAGATAGGCTCATATAGGGGTGGGAGTGAAAAATAAATATGAGAACATCGAGAGAAGGAATTATTATTACTTATATTTCTCTTATTTTAATTTCAATGCATCTTTTTGGCTATACCTACCCCATCCCATTTACCCTATGTGCATTTATAAGAATGTTCCTCATGTCAGGAAAGAACTGTAATTTGACAAAATTATTTATGACAGGAAGTGAAACTCTGTAGTCCCAAACAGCATTCCAGATACCCTGTTATTTAGAGTAAATATTATTCTACTGCTTCTGTTATACTTGAATCACTTGAAAGACCCTCAAAGACACTGAAACTACCTAATTAGAAAGGAAATTATTTTGAATAGGTCTACGAGACCTCAATAAACAGTCAAAGTTCAACTCTTCATGAGCACCTATGGTGTTTTATCTCCAATATACTATTGATGACAATTTTTGCCTCCTATGGCTTTGAGAACTATGAGAGGAAATCAATGTCCCTTCTATCAATGTATTAAAATTTAAGCAACACATAAAGTTCAAGGACTCTTGACTACAAATGCTAGCAAAAAGAAAATATTATAATGCAGCAGGCAGGCACTGTTTAAAGCCTTACAGATTTCAAAATAAAAAATCTTAAAAAAAAAAAAAGAAGAAAGAAAGAAAGAAAACATAAAAGGGGCACCTGGGTGGCTTAGTCAGTTTTGTGTCCAACTCTTGGTTCCACTGGGGTCATGATCTAGAGCCCTGTGTAGGGCCCTAAGCTCAGCAGGAAGTCTGCCTAAGGATTCTCTCTCCCTCTCCCTCTCTCTCTGCCTCTACCCCCATTCACATGTTCTCTCTCTCTCACTCTCTCAAATAAACAAATCTTTAAAAATAAATAAAAATTTTTAAGAAGTCTTACTGACTTCTCTGATGGTGGGCTATTTTCCATATACTGAATGTGTAATGTTTTTAATATTTACAACACAGTTCTTTGAAATAAAATGCCTATCAATTCTTCCATAAGACAAAATACACCAGAAGACTTAAGATTCTAATTTATGAAAGAGGTTTACCAAAGAAATGACCAAACAGAATAGAAGAAATGTGATACTAAGGTTTGTTGGCCATGATAACAGAGACAATATGGGCTTTCTCCACAAGTTAGTATCCATCTAAAGTACTAAAGACTTATTCAGATAATACTTGAAGGTATTTAACTTTAATTTACATAGCAACATGAAATAGGCTAATTAATAGATAACATAACTTTAAAACCAGCTCATTGGGGCACCTGGGTGGCTCAGCTGATTAAGCATCCAAGTTGATTTCAGCTCAGGTCATGATCTCAGGGTCCTAACACTGAGCCCTGCCTTATGCTCTGTGCTCAGCAGGAAGTCATGGTGTCCCTCACCCCCTGCTTTCTCTCTAAAATAAATAAGTAAAATCTTTTTAAAAAATCAAAATAAAACCAACTCATTAATTTCTCCTAGTAGATATTTTTGTCTAGCAAAAAACTGTTTCTTAAGCTAATTTGCTAAACACAATATTTTCTGTATCCTGTACTCATATCCCCATTACAAATCCATACAGCTTTTTATTCATAGGTTGTACTAACACAAGACTTTTAATCTCATAGTCTGTACAATTTATCTCAAAGTTTGAATTAGTGAAGTTTCAGAATAGCTCACTAAAAGCCTGCTTGTGTGTAAATGTGCACATGACTTATTATAAATCTATTACAAATGGCCACTGAAACATTTATAATTGAATTGTTCAAAGTAATCAATGGTAGTCGAAGTAGTTTCATAATGTGTGGAAGAAATAGCAATGGAAACATTGCCCTAATTGTGCCTAGCTTTTAACTATTTTTATTCTTCTAAGTAATATTCTTTTGATCAGACTTATGAACATGGCCACTATTTCATTAAAGAACGTATTTCATTAAAGAACGTAAGTACTGAATTTCTTTTCTTCTCATTTCTTTCTTTTCTTTCTTTCTTTCTTTTTTTTTGTTTTAATATGTGAAGAAATTTCATTAGTATGAATTGGGAAGTTTAAAAAAATCAGGACATACAGAAACTTTATTTCTGAATGTGTGCAAAATCCTTAGAAGCTTTTAAAATTCATACTCTTTGAAGAAGGAAATACTGGAGAAATGACAACATATTTTACTGTTCAAATTGCCATTAATTCGATCATTAAATGTTTAAAATAAAGTGGTCTTTCTTAATAATCTGTCATTCTCTTCCCCAGTCATGCTTCAGTGGAATGGAACATTCCTCCAAGTCTCGGTGGGTGGAAAGGGCAAGTTTTGATGGCTGACAGAGCTAAAGGGCTTATTTTAATAGGGATTTAGCAAATTTCAAACAGGATCATGATGATTTCTCAACCATGAAACAATGTCCATTTTAATTATTCCACAATTCTAACCAGTTTTAATTAGGCTGTTTAGAAATCATTAAGTAAATTGACAGGTATAATTTATTTTTAGTAAGTTATGATTATGCGGCAACTCAAACACCATTCTGTGAAAACTCATTAAAGGAAACCTCATTTAAGATGGAATGGGACGGGGGCACCTGGGTGGCTCAGTGGGCTAAAGCCTCTGCATTCAGCTCAGGTCATGATCCTAGAGTCCTGGGATCGAGCCCCGCATCGGGCTTTCTGCTCTGCGGGGAGCCTGCATCACCCTCTCTCTCTGCCTGCCGATCTACAAACTTGTGATCTCTGTCTGTCAAATAAATAAATAAAATCTTTAAAAAAAAAAAAAAAAAAAAAAAGGAATGGGCCGGCCGGCAGGGGGAGCGCTCACACCTTACCTCTTGGCCTTAACTGCAGACCCAAGAGAAAGAGACAAACCTTGTTAGTCCGTAATACTTTACTAATCCACAGGAAGAAGAAGGGTTTTCTTCTCTCCTGGGGCTAGCCCAACCAATGAGAGGCTGTCACGACAGGAGCCCACAAAAGACCACAACACTTCCAACTCCAAGAGCCCTCCCAACGCCCTTGTTCCTTCTGTAGAAGGGTAGTCCTTTACTCTCTGGTCTTCTCTATCGTTCGGCCTTAGCTTGCTTGTCCTGAATGGCAGTTTTCTGCTATTCCTGAATTAACACATGTTTGGAGATGAAGTAAATGACAGTTTTATTTTTCAGGTTAACAGTACCAATACAAGCTGCTCAGGGAAACCTGAGAGTTATCAATATCTCTTAATCCCTTTATCAAAACAATGATGAAGCTGTGTTTCTTGGTCCTGGGCTGATCACTTCTGACAGCGAACAATCATAGAGTTAGGGCAAAAAAAGAATAAGGCGGCTGCATAAATTATGGTGTGAGCCCAGGAAAATAAGAGTTTGCAAACCTCTCTGGCACACTATAGGCACTACCAATCTACAGGGATATCAAACAGACACTTTTCTTCCTCCTGAGGACATCTACTGCTTAAAGTAAAGTTTAAAATTGTATAAATGTTTAGTAAAAAAGATATGATTTCTCTAGGAAGACGTAAAGCTTTCATATTTATTTTAGAATTGAAAAGGAGTTTCTGCTGGTGGGTTTTCCCAGCCTTCCTGTTTTAAAGTGGGTTTTACAAAGAATAAATAAGAAAAAGTGACATGAAATAAAAACCCAACTAAATACCTCTCCAACACGTACACACAGACTCTCATATACTGAATCCCTAGGTCTACTTATCCTACAAATGAACAAAAAATTGAACTTGGGCTCTTCATATCTTTAAATTCACTATTCAAAAAAAAATTGCACATTCTTATGCAATATACATGAAAAGAAAAGAAAAGACACTTCTGCACATGTACGGGGCTTCAAAATTCGTGAAAATCTCAGGTTCACTTAGAAAATTTCAGCTTCCATGTATCACCAGGAACCTCAGCAATGGAATAATTTTCCTTACATATTCTTGTGACTCAGAAAATACAAGAAGTCATCAAAATGTCAGAACAAACTTCAAAACAAAGTCATTTTTCTGAAGAACATAATTTAATTTGAACCCCGAGAGCAGTTATCCATTTTAGTTTCTGCACTTACAGGCGGTGACCTGTATGCCAAGATCATTCTGCTGATTAAATCGCAGAGACTTTCTGCTTTTACATGAAGATTCTTCTAGCTTGGAGAGAAGGTTCTGGTTCAGGGGTGACCTAGTTTCATGCTGCGGAATGTGTCGCCTCCAGCAAGATTAGTCTTTTTAATTTTTTTTTTTTCTCTCCTGTTACAGTGTTTTTCACTTTAGAGTTGCTCTTTTTTATTCTTATAATTAAAAAGTCTGGCTTCAAAATGAGAGGCATACAAGTTTTGTGGTGATATTTTAAAATGCCTGGTGTACCGCAATTAAAAAGCAGTTAAAATATGTGTCTTGCTTTTCTCTTTTTAGAGTTTCCAAACTAGTTATTACTGTTTTAATTTTGCCAACTACTCAGAAGAATTCCCAGGGAACCCCTAATTCTGTAGGCTCTCTTTTTAATATGTAAGCAGCCCAGGGTTAGTAAGATACAAATTTGTTTTTAACTGTGCTTCATTAAACTTGCAACACAGAAGGTTTTCTAACCTGAAGGCAGGGCCAAAGACAAGAACATTGGATTTCAGATTTTACAATTTCACAGACCGGCAAAATTTCAAAAGGATATTCTGGGGGACATTTCCCAACTTAATTTTGAGAAGCAAAGATACTTAAAAAGAACAAACCTGATTGAAAAAGTCGACCAAACCAATATACATACTATGTCATCATTTCATGAAAAGCAGTTCGTTTTTAACACAAGAAAGGAGGCAGGAAAGAAAAGGAGGAAAAAATGAAAGAAAGGAGGAAGGGAGGAAGAAAAAGGGACAGAACAAGAGAGGAAGAAAGAAAAGAAGGAAAGGAGAGACACTTTAATTGAATAAGTCAAATCTGATGAAAAACTAGTATTCTTTTTTAATGGATCTGTTTCACCATCAATGGAATGGATTTGCACTGAGGAACCACTCACTAAGAGCTCTATTAACAATGTAATTTCATTTTTGTTTTGCTTCTGAGAAGAGACTGTGATCTGAAGACGTAGCTGATAAGCTCTTTACTATTAGTTACTAGTCTCCGTAGATTCTTTCCTTGGCTTTGCCACTATTTAGAGTGTGATCATGAGCAAGTCGTTCAACTGTCAGAGGCTTAATTCTATAGAATGCTGCATGGTGGTCAGAATCCATGTTCCATTTACCCTTGAAGAATGTTCTAAGCAATCACTGATTTCAAGGAGTATTTGCTAGTGACCTAAACAACTGACAATGGGTATGTTAAAATGCTCTGAAATCTATTCATGTTGATCAGATTTGGGGAAAGTGTGGCTGGTTACGAGGAACGTTTGGGTTTATTTTCAACACTGTTCTAGGCAGAAAGAAGAGCTGGCATGAAGCCTGTGATGTAGTATACGTTAGCACACCTTCGGGAAACCGTAAGGAGTTTGGCTTGGCTAGAGTGTAGGGCTGGGGTCTGAGAGAAAGCTGGAGAGTAAGTGGGGGCAGAACACGAAAGGGCTACAGAGGAACGATCTGGTTTTCTGGGGAGAGTGAAGAACCACCGCAGGGTTTTTGAAGCAGGAGGCAGTTGACCAGATGTACAAGGATTAAAGACTAGGAGGCTTGCATCACACCAGTCCCAGGTTAGCTCCAAATCCCCGCCCCCGGGATCATGAGTGCTGGCTGCTTCCTTGATGCCCAGCAACCGCAAGGACAAGCTCCCTCACTGACGGAGAACTTCCTCATTCCAGGCACCACGACGAGCACTCATGCAGATGATTTCACTCTTTTAGTAAAAAAGGAAAGATGTGAAGACAGCGAGCTTTGGAGATTCTAAGTACCCATGCATGCGTACTTAGAACGGGAGTCCAATGTAGACATCAGGTTCCAGCAGCCCGGTATCTCACCACCGACGGCTGATCAGCTGAGCCAAAGGAGGGGCTTAATAAGCACATGAGATGAGTACACCACTTCCTGACATTGATCAAAATCATTTAGGATCTTTGAGAGCTGGTACCATTCTCGCTCTAGGCAAACTGACTCCTAAACCATTCTAAAGAAGTAAGAGCTGGGGGTGCCTGGGTGGCTCAGTGGGTTAAGCCTCTGCCTTCTGCTTGGGCCATGATTTGAAGGTTCTTGGATCGAGCCCCACATCTGGCGCTCTGCTCAGCAGGGAGTCTGCTCCCTACCCCTCTGTCTGCCTACTTGTGATCTCTGTCTGTCAAATAAATAAATAAGATAAAATCTTAAAGAAAAAAAAAGAAGTAAGAGCTGTACCTTAAAAAACAAGCAAAAAGCCTACTTTCTGGTACATACACTAAAACATGTCACATTCTTTATTTAATTTCAATATTCTATACTACAGCTTAACCCAAGTGTCTTATTCTTTTCTTGGTAGGAATGAAAAGCATATGGACGCCACTTCTTCAAACAGCCACCGACGGCTGATCAGCTGAGCCAAAGGAGGGGCTTAATAAGCACATGAGATGAGTACACCACTTCCTGACATTGATCAAAATCATTTAGGATCTTTGAGAGCTGGTACCATTCTCGCTCTAGGCAAACCTTCAAGCTGGGACGCTTGAAGGTCATTAAACTTCCCCTCAATCATTTGCTTCTTCATGCTGCAAATATAAATTCCATTAGTCTTTTCAAACCTAAGTCTATGCAAGGAAAGCAAAAAACAACTCTCTGAAAAATGTATTATGAACACATGAGATGTCCTGTATGTAACTAAAGCCATGCTAATTGATTTCTCAGAACAGTACAGGTCATTTGACAAAATTCGTCAAATAAAACCTGTGTAGGATTTAAACACATTATACAGAGTAACTTTTCTACCACCTTTTCTCTCTTAACCTTTTTTTTTCTTTATATACTTATCATTCCTTGACAATGTGTTAACCTTCTGATTGTTTATAGCCTGTCCTCCCCACTAGAATACAAGCAACTGAGGGCATGCACTTGGGTCTTATTTACTCTTACATTAGCAGAACTTCAAATAAGGCCAGGCATGTAGTGGGCATTCCATAAATATTTACTGAATTAATAAATGAAAGATTCTTAAATGAATGAACATATTTTCATATGTGGGAGAGTTTGAGTTATACATATGCCCCAAATAAACCGAGAATTCAGTCATCTGAATGTAAGTGGAAATTACTGGGTAAAGAACCCTGACTGATTCACCATACGTGGTGTTTTAATAAAGGGAAGGTGTTACAGTGACATTAACACAGACAGAATAAAAGGCAAAGACTGGGCTGGGCCATGAGGCGATTAACAGAGGTAAGCAGGCTGTCAGTTCCTATGACAAGGTGAGCACCTGACAGGACGAGGTCTCAACTGAAGGAAAGCTCCAGAGGTATTACTCATTCCGACATTTGAGAGCCAAGGAGCTCCCGTATCACACCTGTTTGGAAGCTCTGCTGAGCCAGGAACCTGGGAAGGTCAGGTTCTGCCCTTGTCTTCTTTGTCTGTGAAGTTGCAGACAGCACTTAAACAGAGGTGCTCTTTCATAAAAGAAGACTTTGGTACCTCTAATCTCGGCAGATAGATAGATAGAATATAGATAGACAGATAGAAAAGTTGTATTATTTGGTTCATCGTTTTCCATAGCAGGTGTTCTGATCCTTCTCTGAGGAGCAATGAGGAACTAGAATGAAACCTCCAAAGCTCCTCCTGAAACTGCTTAGCCAATTTCAGGCTAAGCACCTCCTCACCTCCTCCACTAGCAAGGGCAAGGTTAACCCTCACAATCTCTGCTAGCCCCCTTTACCAACCTCAAAGCTTATTTAGCACTCCCTACGCACTTCACGCAGTACTAAGTACTTGGATCAGGGAAATTAAGAGCATCACCCTCTACCCACAGGAGAGCCAGTGCGGAGATAGACATGCCAACACAGGAAAACAAGGGGGACAAGCAAGAGTTAAGAGGCCACGGGAGCTTAAACGCAAGGAGGGGGATTATTTCCTCTTGATTTACCTGAAGATTCATATATTTCACATCAATAGAGAACAGCTGTTCCCCTACTTATTCCAAATCAATGAAATGTTATTACACTTCTGTAGAATGGGTTAATTCTCTTATAAAAGTGAGTTTATGCTGCTAATTAGGCTTAATAGGTTTCTATTACTAGGAATAATTAAGGACCCAAATCTACTGTCTATACAAGAAGACTGTATATCTTTCCTAGAGTCCACTCCACAAGAAATAGAGGCTGTACATAGGTCCATGAAGGAGAACAGTTGTGAGAGTGAAAGAAATTTCTAGAGAAGCTAGTGCACCACTCAGGCCCTAAAAGTTAAATAACTTCAAAATCTTCTAGTTTCTTTTAATTTGAAAATTCTTTAATCCTCAGAATCATCGCTTGAATTTAAATACACTATTTCACTTCAATACAGTATGGCTCTTCATTGAAAAGCCTAAATGTAGTACTTAACTTGGCCACAGGAGGGCTTCTAGGTTTTTTTTTCTCAATTGTGTGCTCTAGAAATTCAAACATTGAAAGAGCCCTTTCAATGAAAGGGCACACTGGCTGGTGGATGGGTTAGTTGGCATGTTTCCTTAAATGAGAGCATCTGAGAATTGAAGTAAAAATATTGCTCCACTGTATTGCCATAGAGACTCATTTGGCACACCAATGCAGGTAACCTTCTGTATAACTGAAGGCTGATTCTGAAGTGCCACAAGAGAAGGTTAATTTCATTTGCACAGTCTGCTATCTCTTGCTCATGGCTCCTTAATTTCTCTCAGTTTCTATCCCTCATCCATAAAAATAAAGAATAGAATACCTGCCTAACAAGCTTCACCTGTGCCTGGTATATGGCATTAACAATCAGGGGTAATTTTAATTGTTGTTTTTATCAACACATGTCCTTAAAGGATTCTGAAAGACACTTGTTTTGTGACATAACCTTTCAATACAGGCGATTATATAGTTGCTAGTATTTCAGCCTTGAAAATAAGTTATGGGTCCAAATTAGTAGAGTGGTTATAAAAACACATTAAATAAACAATTCAGATATCTGCTTTAATATAATAGATATGCCACTGGCACTGGTTATGAATCAAATTATTACAAGTCCAATCATTAAAAATTCAGTAGTAGTAGGGTTATTTTTGATAACTCACCATACATCTCTCTGTAACCGCAACTCACCATTATATTATATTATATTATATAAACTATATTATATACATATATAATATAAATTATATAAATTCATTATATTATATAAACTTCTATTTTCTAGGCGTATCTATTTATGCGGCCAACCTTGTCATTGTTTCTCCCTCATTTTCTCATCTTTAAGGAATATTGTGTTTATATGCTAAACTATTTTCTGAAGGCAAAATACTGTTTTGTTTTGTTTGTTTGTTTTTCCTCGGCCAGTTAATAAGTTGGAAAAGCAGTAGAAGGTGATGGACACGTTGAAGGGTGTGAGGAAAGAACACTGGGAAAACAGAGAGACAGTTGTACAAACTTTATGGACTTTTCTAGTTAACTGATTTTTGGAAACATGCTATTTTAAGCTTTAAAAATGGAAATATGAACCTGTTTACCCTTCTATCAGTTCTTATTATTTGACTATAAATAACCTCAAAGACACCATGCCTACCATCTCTTGAAAAATAACACTCGAACATTTTCATCAGGAAAGAGGACACCGGAGAGTAGATGCAGGACGAGAACATAAAATGGCAGAATAGGAAAGCATGGTTTTAGTCACCACATCCTGAAATAGTGCTAGACCTACATGGACGCATGTCTTCAGACCTGAAGGCTACAATGGAACCCAAAGACACAGGAACATGGCTTGACAAAGTCACAGAGAAAACTGATGTGGAAGTCAGAATTAGGAATCCGGCCTCCTGAGTGTGATCTCTAGATAAGAACACTAAAATAGCGGAGACAACATTTTCAAACATCCCATACTCCGTTGGACAGGTGGATTCCTCATTTTATTTGCTATAAATGTATGCCCTTTGATGTAACTTTGGTTAACCCATGAAGCCATGAACTTTAAAGGCTTTTGGATATGACCAAATCTCTCTAAAATGAAGTTATAAGCAAAGCAAAGCCTCCCTCTCCTCTTTCCGGGTAGATTTATCTCCCCCATGCAAATAAAGCAGCATTATGCCTACACGACTCCACCCAGATTTTACTATTTTCTTAGCTGATGGGTTCCACATGGCATTCAATCCCTCCAAAGCGAAGTGACGTGCAAGGGCAGTGCACACCTGCACAGCTACCCACCCTCCCTCAGCCTCTATTTTCTTAGTGGTTTTGGTAGTCATGGAGGCACATCAACCACTGTCTCGACACCCTGACAGAACACCGTGAGAGACTTGAGAGCCCAGAGGAAACATGAAAAGAACAAACACAAATAAACAAGAAGCGGCGCTGGCTGTGGGGGCCAAAACTGAAAGTAGGCAGCATGTCAGCTCACACGCTGGAGAGCCAAAGACACACATGACTAACTCCCCTCAGGCCAGGACAGGGCCGGTCCCCAAGCCTGCTCCCTTATTTAACTTTGTGGAAGGTTTTCAGCGCTCTTCCATCTCCATGTTCAAACCGCATGAGAAAATGACTGCATCAACCCGCAGAAAGATATACGCATCCTATAAGCAAGGGGGCATGGAACTGCAGATCCCCACATTCACAGGGCTGTTCAGACAGACGGCACCTGTCCAAAGGCATCAAATGTCTGGTGCTCACCAATAGTGTAGAACCTCTTCAGCTCACTCCTCCGAGAAGGATGCTTCTGGGTATTGGTCGCATTGTTCTGCTCCTCTTCAATGATGGGCGTCTTGGGTGCGGGGGGCTTACTGGCTTGTGGCGTCTGCTTTCCTGCAGCAGCCAGAGGGTTGAACCCTGGAGCGGTAATATCCACCGACTGGGACTTTTTCTTCAACCTACAGGTAAAGAATACCAGATGCTGTGGTTACTCGCTCAAGAGACACTTGTTTCAACTTCATCATAATTTTTTTTTTCAACAACGGAGTTAATATTTGGCCCTTAAATAGAACAAAGTTTATTCAGAAATTATAGACCTTCTCTACAGTATCTTAAATTCTTCAAATATCTGTGAAACTAGTTGGGGGAAAAAAAATCTGCCTAATCATTTTAACAGATTTTGTTAAAAGAATGTAAGACGATAAAGGATTTTTATTTTTCTAACAGCAACTAAAATGTCATGTCAGACAAAGACAATGTATTTGGCTACAGCTTTTAGTTCCAAAAGGAGTATATTTAATGCTATAGTAAAACACTAGTTAGAAATAAATAATTGCAACCCAGAAGGAAATAATGAAATGATTATTTGGGTAACTAGAGGATGCCAGGGCTTCTCTGTTTAATCTATAATAGCATCTTAGCTGTAAAAATTATAGAGTTCACATTATTTCTCCAGACATTCTCATGGATTGTTCACTCCTATGTTTTAGAGAGCTGACATGAGAACTCACATGGAAAGCAGAAGGCTCTCCATAAAATTTTCCCCCCTCATGCATAGAGAATGTTTCTCTTGGTGTAAACATTACTGATAAATGATATGAGATAAATATAAATATGTCAAGCTACACAACTTTGTATTTGTAATCATAACTGAACCTTAAGCCCAATCTACTCTTGGCTCATGGTACTTCTAGAAGCTAGCACTAAGTGTCATTTTTCAAGTCTAGATTCCACATAGAAAACAAGTTGGTAGTTTTCTTTATCAAATATAGCAGCCACTTTGGAAAACAGTGTGGAGATTCCTCAAAAAATTAAAAACGGAGCTACCCTACGACCCCCCAATTGGCACTACTGGGTATTTACTCCAAAGACACAGATGCAGCGAAAAGAAGGGCCATATGTTCATAGCAGCAATGGCCACGGTCACCAAACTGTGGAAAGAACCAAGATGCCCTTCAACGGACAAATGGATAAAGAAGATATGGTCTATATACACAATGGAATATTACACAGTCACCAGAAAAGATGAACACCCACCCAACTTTTGTGTCAACATGCATGGGACTGGAAGAGATTATGCTGAGTTAAATAAGTCAAGCAGAGAGAGTCAATTATCATATGGTTTCACACTTACTTGTGGAGCATAAGGAATAACATGGAGGACATTAGGAGAAGTAAAGGAAAAGTGAACTGTGGTAAATCGGAGGGGCAGACAAACCAGGAGAGACTGTGGACTCTGAGAAACAAAGAGTTTTGGAGGAGAGGGGGTAGGAGATGGGTGAGCCTGGTGGTGGGTATTAAGGAGGGCACTTATTGCATGGAGCACTGGGTGTGGCACATAAACAATGAATCTCAGAACAGTGAAAAAAAGATACAGCAATCATACTTGAAAATTGCAATTTCCTACATTTTGCACGTTTATACCTCCAGACTCTATTTAGGCTTTTCCAGTACATTCTTCTATATTCTGTCCCACTGTCAGGTCCTGCTCATGTTTCTAGACTCAGATGAAAAATGGTCTCCTCCGGCACTACAGCGTAGTGTTTTAAGACCATTGACATTGGAGTCAGAAAATTTAGGCTTGGGTTGCCAAGGTGGCTCAGTTGGTTAAGTGTCTGCCTTTAGCTCAGGTCATAATCCCAGGGTCCTGGGGTCAAGCCCTGCATCAGGTTACTTGCTCAGCAGGGAATCTGCTTCTCCCTCTACCCCTCCTCTTGCTCAAGATCTCTCTCTCTCTTTTTCTCTCTCTCTCTCACATAAACAAATAAAAATCTTAAAAAAAAAAAAAAAGAAAAGAAAATCAAGGTTCAAACTCCATGTCTATCACTGAAGCTTTGAAACCTCAGACATATTATTTAACCATCTGGAGACAGAAAAGCAACAAAACAGTAAGAATATGAAGCTTCTGTCACCCAATTATTGTGATTTTATAGGGGACTGTTACCTGAAGGATAAAAATTAACACTTTAAAGAAAGAATAGCGGGGCGCCTGGGTGGCTCAGTGGGTTAAGCCGCTGCCTTCGGCTCAGGTCATGATCTCAGGGTCCTGGGATCGAGTCCCACATCGGGCTCTTTGCTCAGCAGGGAGCCTGCTTCCTCCTCTCTCTCTGCCTGCCTCTCTGCCTACTTGTGATCTCCCTCTGTCAAATAAATAAAGAAAATATATAAAAAAAAAAAAGAAAGAATAGCTACAGCTTGATGTCAGATTGATAACAAGGGAGGAGAAGGAAGAGGTGGAAGAAAGAGGATTCCAATGTTTCTGGTATAGGAGATAGAGTGGATTAAGATTTATTATGGGAGAATGAAGGACTCCTAGCATATGCTCCTCCAGGAGCACAGTTCCACAGAATCACAAAGTTTTTAGAATACAAGCAGGGTTGCATTACAGATTTGTAGTAAAAAATTTAGATTTGGGATTATCTTGTTGATTATTAAAAATGTTGACTAATTTTCATTGAGTATAAAAGCAGAATTTGGCAGAGGGAGATTGGGGAGGGAAGAGGAAGGAGAACAAGGCTGAGTGGGAGAACAGGATTGGGCAAGAAGACTTCCAAGGACCTTCAGATATGAAGCATCTACAAGTAGACACAATTCATGCAGCAACTGGTAAAATTATTAAGTTTTTGTGTGGGAATCAGGGCCGGACCGCAAGACATTGTTTACAAATAATAACTTATATATAGTTGTAGAGACACCCTGGCAAGAGTCAAAGATCATACGACTGACAATGTGTATCTGGGGCACCTGGTAGCATAGTCAGTTGAGTGTCTGACTCTTGGTTTTGGTTCAGGTCATGATTTTGGGGTTGTGAGACTGAGTCCGGCGTCAGGCTCCACACTCCGTGCGGAGTCTGCTTGGATTTCTCTCTCCTTCCTTTGCCTCTCCCCACTTCTCCAAAATACATTTATTTTTATTTTTTTTAATATTTAATTTATTTACTTGACAGAGATCACAAGTAGACATAGAGGCAGGCAGAGAGAGAGGTGGAAGCAGGCTCCCTGCTGAGCAGAGAGCACCATGCGGGGCTTGATCCCAGAACACTGGGATCATGACCTGAGCCGAAAGCAGAGGCTTAACCCACTGAGCCACCCAGGAGTCCCTCCAAAATACATTTTTTAAGAAATGTGTATCTTATTGCTAGACCACACCATCTGTGGCACACTGTGAATTAACATAGTTATCAAACTATATATTTACTTTTTCCTTTTATAATTTTGAGAAAAATTTAAACTACAGAAATACTGTTATTTAACCATTAAAATTATTTTTGTTGTATTTCTTTCATTAATATTTGTATACATCTTTTATCTTATAAAGAAGAGTTATATTGAAAATAAACGGCATCCTCTGGGCAGCTTCCCATGATATAGACCTTGGTATCTTATATCATTCCACAGAGGGGATTATTCATTATTAACTCTAAGCTTCTATTTAATTGAATTTATTAGAGCAAAAGCTTTTTTAAAGGAATAAAAGTATCAACTAGTAAAAGATTCATTAATGAAAGCAGTATTTACTACGCTTTAGCAGTTTCACCATCACCCATATGATTTTAGCCATACCCACATATCACCTACTTAGTATTCATGAAAATTGAACTACTTTCTCCAAATTGCCAACAAATATGTTAAAAAGTGCTCAACAGCATTAGTCATGAGAATCACAAATTAGGACCAAATTGAACTCCTAGCACACCCATCAGAATGGCTAAGGTGAAAGACATGACATTAATTGTGGAGGTAAGGAGCTATTGGAATTCGCCAACACCTGATGGTAGGTTTGCAAATTGGTGCGACCACTTTGGACAAATGTCTGGCAATATCTGCTTAGCTGAAGGCATGCATCTTTCTACTCACCAATTCTATTCCTAGGATATATCCTACACAATATGTTCACCCAAAGACACAGTCACAAACGTTCATAGAGGCACTATTTTTAACACCCTAATATCCAACACAACCCAAATGTTTACTAACAGTAAAAAAGGGCAAATGCATTGTGATAATAGTTGTATAATGAAACTTGTATAGCAATGGAAATGGATGAGCTACAACTACTTGCAACAGCAAGGAATGTTTTCACAAAAATGATGCTGGGCAAAAGCAGTCTGGTACCAAAGAACTCATACTGTGTGATTCCATTAATATAAAGTTCAAATAGAAGAAAACCCACCTCTGATGTTAAAAGTGTGGGTAGGATAACTGCTGAGAGTTATAATATTGATGGAGACATGAAGGAGTTTGTAGGATTCTAGCAATGTTTTGTTTTCTGTTCTGGGTCCTGGGATGTGTTTACTTTGTGAAAAATCTAATAATCTATGATTTTTGCAGATCTTCTGCACATATGTGATACTACCCATATGAAACTGACCAGCTTTTCAACTTCCTCATTTACAATGAAGATTACTTGCCACAAAAAGTGACAGTAAAAAGAAACAGAATGACAATATTGTCCTTTAGCCTCCCAAAGATGACCAAAGTAGAGTGAATCTAAGGAAGGATCCTTTCATTTAATAGTATTTTATTTTATTTAATATTTTATTTGTTTATTTGACAGAGATCACAAGTAGGCAGAGAGGCAGGCGGGGGGGGGGGCGGGGGAAGCAGGCTCCCTGCTGAGCAGAGAGCCCCATGTGGGGCTTGATCCCAGGACCCTGAGATCATGTTCTGAGCCAAAGACAGAGGCTTTAACCCACTGAGCCACCCAGGCGCCCCTCATTTAATAGTATTTTTAAAAAGAATCACTCTGGCTGCTCTGCTGAAGTTTGATTGAAGGCTGCATCTCAAAGATAAGGTGAGCAAGCCGCATGGAATGTCTTCAAGGAGTAGCTAGCAAAAATCACCTGGTGTACCACGGAGTCGAGGAGATATGGATTTACTTTGCACAGGGTTATCTACTTTTTTTAATGCCTTAGTTTTCACAATAACACCATTCTTGTCCTAGTCTGGAGTTTGTAGACTGGAGCTGAATGTTACAGTAGTACTAAACACAACTAAGAAAGGCATCAAAATTAGTAAGAGTAAGTTAAGAAATACGTTGCAGATCATTAAGGCAACAAAGTTAATTTGTCCCAATATGGGTTCCCAGAAAAGCATACTTAGACACACTAAGACTAGAAATATCATATTGAACCTTATAAACTCTATGAAGTCACCCATATTTGACCATTTTCACCAACAGAAATGTCATTTTTTGGGGGGTAAAATAGGTAAAGGGGATTAAGAGGTAAAAACTTCTAGTTATAAGTGAGCCAGTAGATGAAAAATACAGCATAGGGAATATATAGTCAATTGTGTTGTAATCATGTGGTATGGTGACAGATGGCGACTTCCCTTGTCATGGTGAGCACTGGGTAACACACAGAATTATTAGGCATCTAAAACTTATCTAACAGTGTACCTCAAATATACGATTAAAAGCTATATTTTTACTATCAAGTTTCTATAGCTCATCTCATAAACTTTATTTCAAAATTAAATTTGAATTTTACTCCAAAGCAAGCTTTTTGGGGGAAGGAAGCTCAGGGGAGTCAGAATTTAAGAAAAAGGTATTAAATTTTATAGAAAGAGAGCCAGTTGTACTCTAGTTCTCAGAAAAGATTATTTTCAAAATATAAGTGTAACAACTTTTATCTGAGATTCATACAGACTATTTTTATCACCAGAAACTGTTTCAGAATTGATCACTTACCCAATTAAAGTCTCATATTGTAGCATGGCAGCAATGACAGCTTAGATTGGAGACGGTGCTAGCTACAACGGATGAAGTTCTACATCACTTAAAAATGTCTCCATGTCCCACAAGTCCTTTTCAAGTAGCCTCTTTGGAAAGAGTAAGTAATTGTGGGCTCCAAAGGCCACAGGCAAGCAGAAAATAGCCCTAAGGCATTTTCTCTGTCCCTTTTGCCCTTCCTCACCAGATAGTCTTCTCAATCAACACTTGAAGGGTGTTAATGTTTTCATTGTTGTTGCTGGAGTCTGGAACACTGCCAGTAACTTGAGTAGCTTCCCTGACTTGTCTAAGAAAATACTTCCCTGTTGCAGGTTTTTAGAAAGCAGAACTGTGTGGGTAACTGAATTACCCCTTTAAAGATCCTAAAAATGACTACTGTGATTGGCAAGGAAACGTGTAAACTGCTACCTTCAATTTCCAAATTTCACAAAGGGAACTCTTTCTCGATGTTTAACAATGTTCTTAATTAAATATGTTAAACAAATGTGAATAGCATAATGGAATATGGAGGTGTACTAGAGATAAAATACTCATTGATATTAAGTGAAACATTACAAACAGAGACAAAAATAATCTCTTCATTGGCACCAAAAGAATCTTGGTTTAATGTGCTTTGCATTTCCAAAGGAAAATGGGGCCGACATCTTGGATGGAGAAAAGGAAAAGAGTGAACGGAGCCATCGCTTTTGCCACTGCCCCACTATGTAGATGATCTAGTGGTTCATCATCTTTGCCCTTTATTCTTCCTCTGTTTTTGAGCAGGAAAGAACTATTCCTTCTCTTCTCCACATGTATTCCAACACCTTTTTTTCAGCCTGGTAACAATGTAGGACACTTTTGAGACTCCGTTTTCTCATCTATAAAATGGGGATAAAACATACCCAGCTGGGTTCTACAGATTATATAAACATCCTCTGTGAAAGTGCCTAGCATAGCACTCACACAGGATATTCTCAGTAAATGGGGGTTCCAACCTCTTTGTAAAAGGATGTAAGGTTGGATGTAATTTTGTTCTTCAAACTTCCAAGGGATGCTGTAGAATTAGAACAGTTTCTCAGGATCCTTCACTGCTGCACTACTCAGGGGCTATGCTGCATTTTGTAAGGGGGGGGGGTATCACCTTTTCTGCTGTGTGGATTTGGGGGAAGGAACAGAGAATAAAAGTTAAGCTACATGGGAGTCTTTCGTGTGGTGTACAATGTGATATCTCTCCTGTGAGTCCCCAGATCTGGAAAACAACTGAATCCATCAAATAGTTTGCTTGAGCGCATACATTTTTTAAATCTTTATGAGCTGAATTAAAATAGCAAACTTGTAAGCAGAGGTAAAGACCAGAGAACCATGGGAAGGACAAAAACTTGAAAGAAAGTAAAAGGAGGGCTTTGACTTCCCCACTTTGTAAAAACAGAATTCATGTTCATTTCAACTAGTTCTTCAAGGAGCAAGAAAAGCCCTATAAGTCAATGATGAAATGAAGTCATAGGAGCTAAAGGAAAAAATAAGTGGCAGAAAACTTCCAATACCAACCAATTTAAATGGGATTATCCTCATAATAATCAAGTAAATTTCCTTCTTACATAATTTATTTCTACTTTACTAGAAACATGAGAAACCTTCCATGTATTTTCCAAATCACTGAGTAGAATGCATGCATCTTTGCTTAAATGAGTTAATGGACACCCCAAACATCAGGGTTTGCACCAACAGCAACTAAATATGGCTTTACGTTGCCAACTATAGAGGACTGCTCTCAAAGATCTGGGTTGGTTGTCTATTTCAATATCTTTGCCCATGGAGACAGCTTCTCTTAAGCTTCTTTACCTTTGGCCCTTAATTACTATTGTTTATTACTCATCTACTCTTTTGGGCATCCCTTTCCTTTTTCTCCTACATTGTAGGGTTTTCATCTACTATCACTAGCTTTCTATCATTTGCCATTCAAGTTACAGCCAAGCAATGCTTGTCATCTTTCTTTGTCTGCCAGGCTCCACATCTTTTAATAGTTTTGCCATTTTGTCTAAATACCACATGATAGAATTCTACCTTAAGCCTAAACTAAATCCTCCCATGACTTAAATGTGTAAGAAAAAAAAAATGGTTTCATTTAGTTTGGGTTCTTCACTGGAATTACACCTTGCATCAAATGGAATTCAAATTGTACCTTTATTAGAACTAACTGGATATGCTCCTGAGTTCTGCAGCTATCTGACAAAAACGAACGCTCTACTATACATCTAGTAAAGTCTTAGGATGCCCTGGGGTATGGTAGCAACAGTTGAGAAAATCCACCATAGTATAATGAGAATATTCCTTAGGTCAGAGGAATTTAAAGTGGTAAAACAATAGAATATGAAAGCCCCCATGTGTATGTATTTGACTGTGTGCCTCTAGAATAATAGCAGAATGGTTAAGACTATGGACATGGGACCACATTCCCTCGAATTGAATTCCTAATCTGATATTTACTAGCTTGTAATCTTGGAAAAATTTCTTAACCTCATCTTGCCTTGGCCCTCTCACATGTAAAATGGAGGTATTAATAACCCCTGTGTCATAAAACTGACATAAGCATTAAGCTAACCTTTATAAAACCACTTAAAATACTTAGCATGTAGTGAGTATTATTATCTGCTTTAAACAAAAACACAAGCCAACATAAATAGTCACTGGATGTTTATAATATACAGGGCACAGGTCATGTATACATCATTTCATTTACTGTTCACAATTAACCTATGAGGTAGTATCATATTCATTATTATTAAAGGGGGTAGCTGAGGTTTAGAGAAAGAGACAGGGCTATAAACTAGGGATGCTGGAATCCAACCAGTACATTTTGACCAAAAGGCCACTCTTTGGAATTAGGGGATAGAAATAAATTTCAGCTGTGATATTTCCCAGCCAAGGGACTTTTGGCAAGGACCTGGACTTTCTACACTTCTTATTTTCTTACCCACAATGGTGGTAGTCATGCTATCTGCCCGCTTTACCCAAGAGAGTTATTGTGGGCACAAAATGTGTTAAGTCATGTGAAAGCACGTTGCAAAATTTCAAAAATCTACAGGACTGGTACTAGCTATACAAATTCACTCTTTGCCACATTAATCTGTTGTATACTAACAAATGTGCATGTATACACATAATACACGGATGTATGTAAATGGCTGTTGCCCTAAAACCCAACATTTTGTAGTCCTTTCCAGTAATTTCCAGCAAGAAGACCATCTGTGGTTTGCACAACTCACTACTGTTAGCAAAGCTGTCTCCTTGCTTCCTAAAAGAGCTGGTGTAAGGGTATTTTTTTTTTTTTTTTTTTTTAAGTAGTAAAGCTGCTGAGAATGCAGATTTGTCCAAGTTGGATACTGTGGCTGCTGCAAAAATCTCAAGTCACTCAAAAACAGCTTTGGAGAGCAAATGCCTAAAAAAATTTCACATTTCAAAATTAAGGCCTTTTGTTACTCCTCCTGTACAGTCTGACTAAAAATCAGCAGCTAAAAACAAACCACACACTCAGCAAAAAAACAAACATATTCAGAAGTCCAACTGGAAGAAAATGACAGATTGGAAATCTATGCATTAAACCAAACAAACAAAGAAACAATCCAGCAAGATACAGACTATGCCAATCACAGGCTGCTTTGTAAGTGCTATGCCTATACTATTCTTGGTGGCCCCAACAGAGAAACAAAGCAGAAAATCTCATTAATGTATTATCAGGATTTACACAACACAACCTTTTACAATTCTAAATCAACGCAAAATGTTCCAACAGAAGTATCCTTTGGGAGTGCAAATCGGTATTAGTTAATGGGACACCAAAACTAGGTACCTTGTTATAAAAAGGCATGTTCCTAGCCCTGTTTTCATCCTAAAAAACATATGTTTTCCTATTTGGAAATATGGACAACAGAGAATTCAAGAATTAAATCACAGGTGCCAAGATATGCAGGAATGGTTTGCTAGAAATTCTCTTCTTAAATTCAACCGAATTCAACTCTGTGAAGGGCAAGGCCAGCGTCTATAACATGAGTTATGTAGAAGCATACGTGAATTCATTGCTATTATACCTAATTCTATGCTAAAAATACCAGAAATTAAACCCCAGACCAATATGCCTCTCTAGAATTTAATAAGTCCTGACATAAAAGGTGAATATTTCTTATAGACCTTTCATGAAACAGACATCCAAATTCTCCAGGTTTGCCAGCTGGTTTATTTATACCTGTGTTCACACCAGCTGAGAGCGGAGAAAGAGTAAAAAGCCCTTTCGATGAGGAGTCCTTACCACCAGATTAACTTAATCCCTGTATTCACAGAAATCTCAGTCTGTTCATCAGTTTATTTCTAGGATTTAGCGTGGTTCTTGGCATCTAGTAGGCAATAAATAAATAGATTATGGGATGAATGAATGGTCTCACTGTGGGGACAAACCACAAGAAATAATACAAAAAGATAAGCAAGTTCACATATAAAAAAGCTATGAAAATAAAAGAGTAAGACTTTGGACAGTTTGGGAGCAGATACAATGATCAATTTAATTCATTCATTTAAGATAGCCTTCTTCCCACCCCACTATGGGAATGTGCTTTTGAATTTAAAAAAAGGAAATACATTCAAAATCTCCACTATGACCAATGTGAACAATATTTCTTTATTCACTAAACCCAGTCTTACAATTTGTAAGGAAACACTCTGTACTTTGATAAATTGATATCATTACACAAAACTTTGCAGTGGTGGCATAAAGAAGAAGAAGGAACAATGACTCTGGAATTGGGTTCAAGTTCAGGATCTATTGCTTTTAAACCTAAAGAAGAAAGTTTTAATTTTATTGACTAGAAATATCTACTTAATATTTTTGGAACACTCATTAAGAGTTTTGCACATTATCTTTCTACTACGAAATTTCAAAGCACTAAGTTAATAGTAGTAACATTTTCACGAGTTTCCCTTTCCATGTACTTTCCAATTATACTACTATATTACAAGCTTTCACCTTGAAATTACACAAATTTCCAATTTATTTCAGTTTTTGCCTTGGAACTTCAAAGCCTTTCAACTGGAAAATCCTGAAAGTACAAACACATTATGCAAATCCAAAGATTAGGGCTTGAAGGATTTAGAAGTCAAATTCTTATAAATGTTAAACAGTCCTCTAGAATAACTCACAGAGATGAAACTTAATTTTATTACCTTTGATGAAATGATTTGTAACATGCTATTGCCACACTGAATGCATTCTGTTTATTCATTTTAGTAAGAAGAAATCAAAATAAAGAAGACTTTCTGAAGACTTAGGCTTCTATCCAACATTGCTGATTAAAGGAATCTATTTTCGACAGGGCCTATTACACACTGTCTGTATAAAACATATGGACTAGCTGATTAAAATGTAGTTTTGCTTACGTACAACATAAGGCAACTCTGAACTTAATCAAGATAGCTTCTGTAGGTAATGATCATCTGGACCAAAGCCCAGTGGTTTACAGTTAAAATGCCAATGTAGCACAACAATCTCCCATCTTAATTTCCCCAAATGAAGATTCAAGAATCAGGAAATGAACATACAGAAAAATGCAGGTCTTGTGTTTACATATTAATTCAGGATCTTAATGGAAAACATAATTCTGGTTAATCCATTGCTTCTTTACATCTTTTTTTTTTTTTTTTAAGATTTATTTATTTATTTGATAGAGCATGAGCAATCATGTGGGGCGTAGGAGGCAGTGGGAAACAAAAACTTTAAGACTCCCACACTGATCCCTGAGCCCCAGGGCTTGATCTCATGACCCTGGGATCATGACCTGAGCAGAAACCAAGAGCTGGATGCTTAAGTGACTGAGCTACCCAGGGGCCCTCTTTACCTCTTTAAATTTAGATCATCCTTTGACAGATATAAAAAATCCGTAAGTCATCCTAACTGTTTTCAAGTGAAATGATGCTTTATGGTTTTTAAATGTAAGATTGCAGTGTTGATTATATTACTGATTAAAAAGGATTTTTTTGGAAACTGCCCTATTTAGATTCTGATCAGCCGCCCTGGTAGGCATGCTATGTCCTCTTCCCCAATTTGAAAATCACTGCGGTATCTGTTAAAGGTTTCTTCCGTTCAGGTGATAGTAATTTAATACATGAAGACTACATAGGGCCCTCAGTACAACAGAGGTGGATTTTAGACCTTTTTTCAGATAAACATATTATATAACATTTAAAATTACATTAAAGAAATCATTGTCGGGCGCCTGGGTGGCTCAGTGGGTTAAGCCGCTGCCTTCGGCTCAGGTCATGATCTCAGGGTCCTGGGATCGAGGCCCGCATCAGGCTCTCTGCTCAGCGGGGAGCCTGCTTCCTCCTCTCTCTCTGCCTGCCTCTCTGCCTGCTTGTGATCTCTTTCTGTCAAATAAATAAATAAAATCTTTAAAAAAAAAATGTACTTAAAAAAAAAAAAAAGAAATCATTGTCTTCTTCCCAATGGTTCCTCAATAAACCTACTTTTACCTTTCCCCACTGTTTTTTTTTTTTTTAAGATTTTATTTATTTATTTGACAGAGAGAAATCACAAGTACACTGAGAGGCAGGCAGAGAGAGAGAGAGAGGGAAGCAGGCTCCCTGCTGAGCAGAGAGCCCAATGCGGGACTCGATCCCAGGACCCTGAGATCATGACCTGAGCCGAAGGCAGCAGCGGCTTAACCCACTGAGCCACCCAGGCGCCCCTCCCCACTGTTTTAAATCTTTTTATTTTCCTATTACAGAAGAGAATGTGGTCTTCTTGTTAAACTCCATCTCGCCACGTGCTCTGATTCCAACGGCATCCTCTCTCACACTCGAGGTTTTAATGTACTTAAAACTCTCTTTGCTCTGTGAGTCCTGAAAGATTGAGGAAAGATACAGGTGAATGGGACCCCATCACAAGTGGACGACTTAGAGACGCAGTGCCCTGGTGAGACTGACAGGTCACATGGGCAGCGGGTCCCAACGAGAGGAGACAGAGGAGGCTGGGCCACAGTCTAAGACATCCCTCTTCTTCTTTGGGGGAGCCACAGGTATTAACAACCAAAGCTCTCTTTGAAATCCTTCACAAAAGAAGGAAATATCTTTTTCTCTGCCCAAAGGAAAGGATGCAGGGAAGGGAGAGAATGTTCCTCCTTGGTCACTTTCCTGAGGCTTTACACCCCGGTTTGCTTCCCGTTCTGGTCACGGATGGCGCCGTCTTTCCTCACGCATTCCCACCAGCACTTAACCGGGGGCTAACAGCTCCCGTCCCTTCAAGTTCTTCTCTTTCTAAAGCCACCTTCCCATGTCTTGCTTTCTCTTCTCTCCTTTTCAGCGCTCCGCATCATCTGCTACTCACTGTGCAACCTTCTCTGCTTGGCACCTGCCACTTTCAGAAAACGGAACATTTAGGTACTCAGGGAGTACCTAAACATTTAGGTACTTAGGGAGTCAAATGCAAGGTGAATTTTTGGTGTTCACTTCTCTTAACCTTTCAGCTGTGGGATGTAATTGGGGAGGTGGACAGCACAGAGGTTAAGGCCACGGACTCTGGAATTAGAATGCCCAGATCTCAAACTCACCTCCTTATTACAGAATCTTGGGCAAACTACTAAATCTCCCTCTAAAATGGGTAAAATGGGTTTAATCATAGTACCTACCTCAAAGGGTTTTTAAAAGGATAATATAACACTATCCATATAAATATTCAGCATGATGCATTCTGGTATATACACATGTCTTTTTTTACTGTCCCTCTATCTGGAAAAATTCTAGCTCAGATTTCCTGATACGCAATTCTTCTAATATTTCTTCTTTCACTATTCCTTGAAGGGTCTCTTTTTTCCTATTCAGTCCTAAAATTTTGATTTTCCAGAGGCCTGATGGAGTTGGGCCTCCCTCTGTTCTAAATTCATGATCTCCTTAGATGTTCTCATACATTCCCTTGAGATGAAATATTTATATGATTTATATAATATCATTTTATTTATTTGTCTGTTTATTTATTTTTGAAGATTTTATTTATTTATTTGATAGATCACAAGTAGGCAGAGAGGCAGACACAGGGTTGGGGGGAAGCTTTCTCCTTGCTGAGCGGACAGCCTGACCAAGAGACTTGATCCCAGGACCCTGAGATCATGACCTGAGCTGAAGGCAGGTGTGCTGCTACCACCGAGGTGTGCTGATTTTTTTTTTTTTTTTTAATTTGAGAGAGTGCGAGCACAAGTATGAGTGGGATGGAGGAGGGGCAGAGGGATGGAGAAGCAGATTAAACCCTGAGCAAGGAGCCCAGTGTAGGGCTTGATATCAGGACTCCATGATCATGACCTGAGCTGAAGGCAGATGCTTAACTGATTTAACTACCCAGGTGCTGCTTAAAGCTACCATTTTTAACCTCTAGCACAAATCCTCCCCAGAATTGCAAAGTTAAATATACCACTAGCTTCTTGGCATTATCCAGCACCTGTGGCACATCTTAAAGTGAACATGTCCCTAAACAAATTCTTGATTTCTAAACTCACCCCAACCTTCCTTCTTACCTTCTCTATCTCTGTAAATGGTACCAGGACCTCCACGCAGTTCCTTAAGCAGAAACTAGGAAGTTATAGTTGCCACACTCTCCACTTCTAATTTGTCAACAAGTGCTCTTTATCCTGCCTTCAAGTTCCGTATTAAATCTCTCCACTTCTCTCCATCTCCACCACCGCCACTTTAGTCATCCCTCTTCTGGGTTACTGCCAAAGCCTCCATACTGGTCTCCCACTAAGTCTTTCCTCTCCTACTACCTATTCATCTTATAGCAGCCAAAACAAGCATTTTTAAACATAAAAGAAACAGATCATTATCCTTCAAATAATTGAATGGCTTCCCACTGTGGCTGGATACATTTCTTAGCTTCTTCCTATGGCCCATCAGGTCCTGCAGGTGTCTATCTCCTACTTCCCCTTGGGCTACTCATTGTCTTGGCCTATTTCTTGCTCATGATGTAGTCATTTTGGTGTCCTTCAAGGTTCCTGAACATGTCAAGCTCTCTCCATCCGCAAGGTCCTTACACATAATAATCCTTTCAGCCAGAATGCTGTTTGAGTTGCTATTTCCTTCTCATTTTTCAGTCTCCTTAGCAAAACCATCACCGATGACACTAAGTAGGCTGCTCTCATTTCCTGCTCGCCACCCCCCACTCAGTCCCAAATTATTTCTTAGCACTCTGCTCATCTGCTTCTCACAAGGTCTAATAATATATTCACTCATGTTCACTTTGTTCTCTCTCACTTGGCTATTTACTCTGGTGGGGCTGAAGGCACAGTCCCTTTACGCACCGAGCACAGGGCTCTGCACACATTGTGTCCACCAGAAATATTTACTACATGGACGGATAAGAGAATACATGGTCTCTTCCATAGATTCCACACATGTCTCGATTCAGAAGACCTGCAAATAATGGGATTATGTTTATTTTTTTTCATTTTTAGTTTGGCTCAATCACCATGTCCCAAATCTACCTTTTTTTTTTTTTTTTTTGAAGATTTTATTTATTTATTTGACAGACAGAGATCACAGTTAGGCAGAGGGGCAGGCAGAGAGAGAAGGGGAAGCAGGCTCCCCACTGAGTGGAGAACTCGATGTGGGGCTCGATCCCAGGACCCTGAGATCATGGCCCGAGCTGAAAGCAGAGGCTTTAACCCACTGAGCCACGCAGGCACCCCTGTCCCAAATCTTTCTTAAGAAATTACAGTCATATCTCTTTGGTTAGAAAACACAAGATCAAAGGGGGGAAAAAACAAACAAAATTCAGATGAATGGATAAAGAAGTTGTGGTATCTACAACAGAATACTATGCAGCCATCAAAAGAAATGAAATCTTGCCATTTGCAATGATGTGGATGGAACTAGAGGGTATTATGCTGAGTGAAATAAGTCAATCAAAGAAAGACAATTATATCATCTTTCTGATTTGAGGAATTTGAGAGGCAGGGTGGAGGGTTTGCGGGGTAGGGAAGGAAAAAATGAAACAAGATGGGATCGGGAGGGAGACAAACCATAAGAGACTCTTGATCTCACAAAACAGAGGGTTGCCAGGGGAAGGGGATGGAGAGGGTGGCCGGGTTATGGACACTGGGGAGGGTATGTGCTATGGTGAGTGCTGTGAAGTGTATAAGCCTGACGATTCACAGACCTGTAACCTTGGGGCTAATAATACAATATAGTTAATAAAAATAATTAATAAAAAAACAAAAACAAAAAAATTCCTAACAGTTATGTAAAAAGAGCACTGTCTCCTAATCTAAGACCTGAACCAATTTTGAAAGCTAAAAATGATGGTTGAATACAGTCTCAGAAATAGGCTTAGGCTAGAAGACCCTTTTAAACATGTGTTGCTAGACTGGTTTATGCTAATGGACATTTCACTACTGCATTTTTGAGGCCCCATACTTCTGCAGGTGGTAAATTACATTAAGGGAAAAATCAAATAGAGATTGGATGCAGAGAAGCAAAATATTTTACATTAACAAAGCCAGGGAAAAAAGGTAGTTATAAAAAAAAAAACAAAAACCTATATATTATGCTCATTTCTAATCTTATTAAGGACAAACAGAAATTCCTACATAACTTCTTATTTAAAAGTTATTCAGTCAATTCATTAAAGAACAAAAATAAAATTTAATGATGGCAAAAAGTAGCAATCTATATTTAAGAGGAGGACTTTCAAGTCTTTTTTTTTTTTTTTTAATGGCAGCATTATGTAATTTTTACTTTACATGTCCACAAATGCTTGTCTAACAAACAGTGATTACTTATACAATTTACAGCCATTTTTTAATTTTTTTTTATTTTTTTTTAATTTTTTTTTTAAGATTTTATTTATTTATTTGACAGAGAGAAATCACAAGTAGATGGAGAGGCAGGCAGAAAGAGAGAGGGAAGCAGGCTTCCTGCTGAGCAGAGAGCCCAATGCGAGACTCGATCCCAGGACCCTCAGATCATGACCTGAGCCGAAGGCAGTGGCTTAACCCACTGAGCCACCCAGGCGCCCCAACAGCCATTTTTTTCATAGAACAGAAAGAAAGGTCAGTGACACACAGGTGTGCTACAGTGATGCTGGGTCGAGCCCTGAGGAAAACATATTGTCGAGTAGGGCTTTGCTGACACTTAGGTCCTGGGCAGTTGCTGTGAGGTGCAGGCAAGTCCCCCCGGGCAAACGTGGGGTCCCTGCACAACCTCTAGGCTGCTCATCTGCTTCTGGCCGACCACCAGGGATGACAAAACAGGCTATGCCAAGATTGTCTTGGGCACAGGCCCCTAGTCACCACAAACAAGGACTTCTTTGAAACAAACAAACAAACAAAAAACCAGCTTGATGACAAGGGACCCAAAGTCGTTCCACTTTCTTTCTTTTTTTTTTTTTTTTTAAGATTTTATTTATTTATTTGACAGAGAGAAATCACAAGTAGATGGAGAGGCAAGCAGAGAGAGAGAGAGAGGGAAGCAGGCTCCCTGCCGAGCAGAGAGCCCGATGCGGGACTCGATCCCAGGACGCTGAGATCATGACCTGAGCCGAAGGCAGCGGCTTAAACCACTGAGCCACCCAGGCGCCCCTCGTTCCACTTTCTTAATTGTAAGCTATTGCAATGTAATTAAACTTTACTCTTTACTAAATCTTAGGCCAGTGTTTTACTTAGATGGTTCTGAATCATAACATAACCTTTGCTTGCCCTTCATACTAGTATAAAAATCAGTTCCTTGTAGAATACATTTGCTAACAGAGCCTGGACCACCCAACACTTCCCACCAGCTCATGGCTGCACAGCTAAGGGCATCCATCCTTCACTACCGAATGTTTCAGAATCCTGTTTAGGGCACAGGAAAGCAAAGACTCAAAACTACAAGTAGAAAGTCAAGGAAAAGGGAAAAGGAAAAGAAAGTCAAGGAAAAGTCAATGAAGACTGCCAAAAATATTAGGTTATAAGGTTACAGAAGCCCAAATAAATCTGATTGTTCCACAAAATTATTCTTCACAGAAATATTTAAAAAACAATTTATATTATGGCTTTTCCATTCCTAGAGAAAACGTCAGAACTAACATTCACTTTAACTTTCTAAGAAGTTCAACCCAAACGCCAGGGTTGGTGTTTAAAACTGAAATGGTATATAAAATACTTATGGAGCAGTATTTAAGCCCCCCTTTCCTGAGCACTTAATAAAATTCAAATGGCCTAACAGGAAAGTCTCCCACATAATAGTTTAAAAAGCATCTGCCCCCATACATGGCTCAGTCAAGATTATTTTAAAGTTTTATTGTAGGCTTGCTGCTGGATACAAATTGAAAGCATACAACTGTCCCAAGAGGGAGAGTATGTACAAAGCCTAAGCTAGGCCCAACGTGGGACTTGAACTCACAACACCGAGATTAAGTGCTCTACTGACTGAGTCAGCTAGGTGCCTCAAGGACTTCCAATTCTTTATGGAACCCAAGTTCAACCACTGAACTGTTCAGTAGCAGTAATGGAACCAGTATTTCTTTATTCATGTAATACATTAAATAAATAACAAGTAACTGACTTTAATCTGCATAGCATAAACTGCTTGAGGTCAAGGATTGTCTTATTCATATTTGAGCCACCAGTGCATCTTGTCAGGAATGATAACACAGGCTATCTTTAATGTAACCACCATTAAGGCTTGACCTCACCTAAGGAGAGAGAGAAAACCCTGGTATATACAAACACCACAGCAAGGACTATTTTGAGCCCTTCTGATGAACACTCATGTGCTTTCTAACACAAATATGATAATGGCAGTCCAGTATTGTTCTGGGCTCCTTTTCAGAGCAGCGTTCTGCCATTACTAGAAATAAAACCTGACATAAGACATGTCACCTGAACCTCCTCATGCTCATCTATGCAATGCTGGTCATCATCCCTGTGACAGTTGCCTAACAAGGTTCCACATCTTTGTGTTTACCAAATAGCTAGTGATGCCCTTTTATGTTCAGGCACTGTACTAGGCTCCAGGGATGTATTTGCTGGTACCAGCATGCTGCATCTTGTTAAGTGAGAACAGGGAGACTCATCTCTTGTTGGGCAGCATACTTAATGGGTTCTTTGTAGTCCAGTCCTCACTAGCCATCTCTCACCTACTATTTCCTCCCTTTGGATAAATGTAACTCTTCCCACTGGTCACTAATGGCTCCTTCGCCAGCCACCGTGTTCGTGGGTCATGCTCTTCCTGCTGCGGTTACCTCCCTACCCCCCCACCCAGGCAGTCCTCTTGGATAAGATATAAGACTAGATCAGGCCAGATCTCCTTTGGATGGCCACATCTTGCAACAAGTGCAGCAGCGCCTTGCATCCCCATGTCAGATTCTCCAGACAGCTGTCACCCCTATTCTTTTTGATTTCTTCAGGTCTAGTCAAAGCCCAACCCACTGTAGACCCCAAGTTCTCTGGATTGTCTCAGTGAAGTTCAATGCACAGATTTAAGGGGAGGTAAAGGCCTCTCTCACTTCTTGTTGGGGAGCTGGGATACAACAGGATTCCCAGAACACCAACGGCTCTCTTGTGAAAATCCTTTCATAATCTCCAAACTGTTATACTGGCTGGAGGGGGTGGTCAGCTAAGAGTCACAAAATCAGTTCCTGATCATCATCTTTTCAAATCTTGGTTTGGTGGTCTCACACTTCATTCTGTAATGGAGTAACAGATGCTTGCTCAGTTCCAGCTGAAACAGAGCAACTGTTGAATTCTAACCTCCTGTTACAAATCTAATGCACATTTATGAATCTTTCTTGGCAGTTGGAACTGCCAAAAAAGGTGGTGACAGAATGGAGATATCCCTCTAAATCAGTGATATTTCTAGTTAAAAATCATTTATATGTATTATTCAATTACTTCTGTATGTCCCTTGAAAGCTTACTGAGTTTGATGCACTATGCTAAGTGCTGGGGATACAAAGATGAAAAGAAAATGGTGGCTATCCGTTTTCATATCCATTTAGGACATAAAAAGGAATGGATTTGGGGCATGTGGGTGGCTTAGTTGGCTTAAGTGTCCAACTCTTGATTTCAGCTCAAGTCATGATCTCAGGATCTTGAGATCGAGCCCAGCGTGGGGCTCCACACTCAGTGGGAGTCTGCTTCAGATTCTCTCCAACTCTCTCCCCTGCACGTGCTCTCTCTCTAAAAGAAATAAATCTTCTAAAAAGAAATGGATTAAAAAAAAAACAGAATTATAGAAAATAATACAAACTCTGGTTATAAGAAGATAACTCCTTTCCAATTCTGAATTTGCCTATAAGAAATTCTAATATTCATGTGTATTTATTTCTGACCATGTTTTACTTAACTATAAGAAATTAAGTTCAAGTATTTATGAACTGTGAGTCACTGCTATTAAGAATGATTTGAATAAGAGAAAAGTGATGTTGGGATTATTGAAAAAAGAAATAAAAGTAAAGCAAAAGGCAGGGAGGGGATGGAGGAATTTTGTTTTATTTTGTTTGTCAAGAAGCTCTGGGCTGAAATGAGGTAGTCAAATATTATTTTACAGAAAAAGCTTCTATAACCAAAATGTTACCTCCCCAAAAGAGATGTTAGACCAAACACGGCAAAATTAATCTAATTGTACAATAAAGAGCTAAACTCTTTGATTTGAGTCGAGTTAGCTCTACAAGCACTAAGGACATCATCACTCACACTCTTATTTTGCCACGGATAGGGAAAAATCAGGGAGGCAGTGCACATAAGCACTTGAGGACCACTAGTCTGAGTGATCTGTAATTCTACAGGGAGTGAATTTACTTCATTAAGAATCCCTTTATTCAAATCCATTCCACCCCTGCCCCCTCTCTATGCCTTACAGCAAAGGGACAGACTTTCATATAATTTTCCAAGCCCTGCATTCAGGACTGGCTACATATTTTGTGGTGTCCTGTGCAAGATGAAAATGCAAGGTCCCTTGTTAAAAAATATTAAGAATTCAAGACAGTCAGAGCAGAGCATTAAACCAAGTGTGGGGCCCTCTGAAGCACAGGCCTTGTACAGCTGCACAGGTTGCATACCCATGAAGCTGGCCCTGTCTGTGCTGCCTGATATGATTCCCCTCCATTCAAACTGATTTCCCAAAGCACAACTTTTTAAAAATGGTGCTTTAGCACTTACGAATCTTGTATAAAGAAACATTTCCAGAATGATAATCCAGCTTTACAATGTCTTTGTGATTGGTCAGTAAATCATGCCCTGCAAGTCATAGCTTAACCCCAAAGTACTGTAGATTATGAATTTATAAATATTGTCGTAACTTCCTAGGAGTTGATATTTCCTTAGTCAGTTGAAGTTGATCTTTGGATCTGTGGTGTTATGTTGGAGCTTAAGAATAATATCCTACATGTACACAATTTGATCAAAACCACCTGGATAGTTCAAAATAATCTCCATGTGGAGAAAAGGGTACTGAGAGTCTCAAGCTGTGGGATGGGAAATAGCTGTGGAGGAAGCATGCTATCCTTCCCTTTTTGCACGGAAGCAGGTAGTGTTAAGATGAATAAGATTTGGATTTTCCAGAGGTAGGAGGCATTTCAGAACAAGGGTGATATGCAGAGTCCTGAGAAAAGTATTCCAGCTATCATTCTGGGTGGGCCTGCCATTATTCCTTCTTTGGAGGCTACCATGGTCTCCTCCTATGGCTTCCATTCTTTCCTCTCACTAAACCCATTTTTCATACCAAGAGCGAAGTGCTTCTTTAAAAACAGAACTCAGATCAAGTCAGACCATCCAATGCCTTCTTATCCTTGCTGAGAGTAGATTTGAACTACCTCTCATATCCTGCAGGATCCCACATCCCCTGCCTCCTTCATTGGCCTCATCTCTGTTCCTCCTGACTCTTTCTGCTCTGTCCATGCTTTCCTTTCTGTTCCTTGACACTGCAAGAGCCTCAGAACTTCTGTACTGGACATTCCCTTGTCTAGAAACACACCTTCTCTAGAAAGTCACCTGCCTGGCTCCTTGTCACCCAGGTCCCAACAGCCTCTTTGCAGAAAGACATTTCTTGATGGTCCAACCGCAAGTTGTCAACTTCCCCATCACCTTACCTGATTTGTCTTTTCTTCAGACCATTTACCATTGATATATTTTCTTGTGAATTATCTGTAGTCCCTAACAACTCTTCATTAATGATGTGAGAGCTGGAAGCTTGCCTGCCGTGTTCACTGACAGATCACTAGTGCTTAGAACAGAATTTGAGATGGTACAGCAATTCTGTTACACACTCAAGTATTTCATTCTGCATTAACTAAGAAGGAAACACTACACACTTTCTACCACTTAAAAGTGACAGTTCACCTGCAGAGATTTTTAGCTAGAAGGGAACATTCTACTATTTAAATATGACATTTTTTCTACAGAGATTCTTTAAATATGCAGGAAAAAGACAGACATCTGCAATGTAGCACTTCATGGATGGTACCTATTGCGTTTCTCCTCGATGACTATACTCACAGCTTTGGCAATTTCTTAGGAGCTCATGTAAGTAGTCTACAGAAGATGAGAATCTACATCATAAAAATCTACAGAGCACCACAGTCAATAGCTAGATATTAGCAGTCACTTGTGATTCTTGGGTCATTGGGCTTTGTCACAGTAAGCAAATAAAAGCTCAATGACTACATATTTAGCATTCATTCCTCAACGTCACAGGCAACAAAAATACTTCTTTGTTATTCACATAATGATTTGAAATTGCAAGTCACTCAAAGACAGGGAACAAGGTCAGAGTATTAGAGGAAGAACGGGTTTTGTTTTTTGTTTTTTTTTTTTTTCCTACCACATACTGTCCTATTTAAGTTGAAGGATTGAAGGATATTGCTGGAGCCCAAACTGAAATATTTCTTTATCTCATTTACCCACATGACTAAGTATTTATATTTGTAGTCTTTCTAACCCAACATAAAATGTAGAATATGATTCTATTTGCCATTCAAGAATCAAGTATGAAGAGGGAAAATTCTGAAGATTGTTCGTAGTCTTTTTTTTTTTTTTTAAGATTTTGTTTATTTACTTGACAGAGAGAGAGGTCACAAGTAGGCAGAGCAGCAGACAGAGAGGGGAGGGGAAGCAGACTCCCTCCTGAGCAGAGAGCCTGATGCGGGCCTGGGTCCCGGGACCCTGAGATCATGAGATCATGACCTGAGCCAAAGGCAGAGGCTTAACCCACTGAGCCACCCAGGCACCTAACAGTTCATAATTCTTATCATGCATCATTTGATTAAGGGGATTAGGAATTTTTTAAAATAGGAATAGGTTCATAATGAGTTTTCATCTTTCTTACATATTAGAAGCAAAATATCATATAACTTTGAAAGGAAAAACCCTATAAATATAAGCAGAATCTCTTTTGTTAATGTACTGCTGACAACAAAGAATAAAAAAAAAAAAAGGAAAATCATGCAACACAAAGATTTGTGTCACAGAATGGGGAGAAACTAAAATAAATGTACTTTACATTACATGCACACTTTTCCTTTCCTGATTTAGGATGCCCCACACTGATCAGTCATCAATAAAGACCACAAGAAATAATAACGTTTTTCATGAGGATAAATATTAGCCCAAAGCAAAAGTAGTAATTAACAAGTAGTTATTCTGGTAATCACCTCCTGGGCAAAATTATAGCTGTCAAAGTAAACAGAACACTACATACTTTAAAAATATCTGTTCATTTCCTAGCCAAAGATTTAAAACCTGCATCAGTTGGTTCCTTACTATATAAGATGAGGAAGTGAACTAATGGCAATGAAATTGTCCTGGGGGAAAAAAAAATCAACTCCAAGCATTTTTGAAAAAGATTTCTAGTGACATTTTATAATGAGTCCCAAGATCTATCACGTAAAACACACAAATACATAAGCACACACACACTCATAAATAAATTAAGATGAAATCATGATTTAAAACAACAGTCTTAAATAAGATTAACTTAAGTGAGCTATTATTCTTATGGTCCATACTGTGATGTAAAAGATTCTGGATTTCATATAAAGGTTGGACTGAAGCTAAAACAGGGAGGCTGCAAACAATCCCACGAAATTTGCTCATTCTCATTTCTGGGAATCTCTCTAAGAAATTTTGGAGCCTATTGCCTAAGAACAATTACCAGAAAATTTCTAGCCAGCAATAACAATAAAGTAAGAGTCATATGGACAAAAGTCAGAGATGAGTCATGATTTCTGAACTTAGTTAAAAGTACTAACTAATCCTATAAATGAGTTTTCCTGGGCAATACACACGTATTTTTTTCCTGGGGGGAAAATGGGGCCACAAAAGGCAAATATTAAAATGTGTATGTTTCATAGTGAGAAGATAAAACACACTGACATATGTCTGATCCAGTAAAGATAAGCTCCCCCACCAAACATTAACTAATTAATTAATTAATTAACAAGACCATGTAAATTCTCCTGGGGAGGTAGGGTTTAATCACCTACTAGAGCATTATAATGAAACTAAAAAAAAAAAAAAAATTAGGGTTAACAAATATAAATACCAGCATTTTCATTGCAGATTTCAATCTTCATCAAATACACATTTTTGGTAACTAGAGGATGAGACTCCAGTAGGTATTTCCAAGAGTTTTGAGTAATAAAATCTCCATCAGATGAGCCAGACTTTTTCACAAGACACTTCTACTGTGACTACTTTCTCATTATTTCATGGCTAATACTTTCTCTTTATTTTTAGATAAAAGCAAGGCAGGCAGAGAGTATTATAGAAAAATCTTAGCTGAATGTGTGTAAAATTTTCTAATAGATGAAAAAGAATTACCTGTCATGATCACAAAGAAATGATTAAGTGCCAATGACTCACACTGCCCCATTAACTGAGTCCCAGTATGAATTTAGAATGATTATAGGTCTGAGGTTTTTTTAAGTCAATATGTCAATTTAGTCAGTGCTGGAGTATTCCAAGAGTTTATTTTATCATCATCAAAAGCATTTAAGACATTCCCCTTTAAAATGTCCTGTGTTAAGTATTGAACTAGTGCATTTTACCCAGACGACAGATCGAGTGGATGTAAAACTGACTCCACAAGCTCAGGTGTGTCAGACATAATCACTTTTCTTTAAATCAACTTAAATCTAACACTGGGCATTCTGTGGCAGCAAATTCAACCCTTGCCCAGAACTGTGCAAAAAAAGTCTTAAACATCACCAAAGCAAAACAAAGCACCCCCTTCCCTTTGCCCACTGCAGTTGTTCATCTAACTGGTTTACCTTTGTCACAGAAGGCATGGAACACATTAGTCCACCCACTGTCCCAGGCTGCGTGGGTCCCTTAAAGTCTGTGACTGTGCCGGTTTTGTGCCTGTGGCAACCATGGGAATCATTCACGTGGCTGTGGCAGTCCTGTTAGGGACACCAGTGGGTCACCTTTTCAGAGATCTTGCTATCTCTTTATAATGTGTTCGTCACCACTAACTCCCCTGGCTTCCAGGCACGTCTTGTCCTCCAGCCATTGAGTGGAGTCACGTGACAAATTCTGGCCAATTAGCTGTTAGTGGAAGTGACATGTATGCCTTCTGGTCCATTAATCACCAGTGAGACACCCCCTCCCAAACCTCTTTTTCTCCTCTGGTACAGCAGTAGTAGTGTTGGAGATGGTGGCTGTTCTGTCTATAAGATCCCAGAGTAAGGAAACAATGGTGACGAATGAGCCAATGCTAACCACAATGGAACTCAAGCCTGAATGAAATATAAGCCATGCTGCTTAATACTGCTGAGACTTGGGGCTAGTATGTTACCAGAGAATAATTTAGTCTGGTGCTTCTCATACTTAAGCAGGCATCAGAATGACCTGGAGAGCATGTTAAAACACAGATTGCTTCACCTGATACCCAGACTGTCTGATTCAGTAGGACTGGGATAGGGTAGGAGAACCCACGAATTTATATTTCTAACAAGTTTCCATGTGATGCCAATGCTACTTTGGCATTAACTAAAGTATGTAACAAGGACAAGACATTGAGACCCACTATCCTAGGCTATCCTGACTGACACACACTGCCTTGGAGTGATGCACAAGCCTTTCTTCTGAACTGCAGTCCATGTTCAAGGGTTCCATAGACTTGGTCAGGAAAAATGACCGTGCCTTTATTTTCATTAACCTCTAAGTAAAAATTTAGCATTTCCTTCTATTACAAACGTAGGCAATAATCCACAATAGGATCAGCAGTACCTATAAATCCATCATGAATGAAAAGCAGACATATTTTTATTTTAGTTTATAGCTAAAAATCTGTGTTCAACACCATATCAAAATTAATTATTAGATACGCTATTAGAAGTTATTTTATGCATCAATAAATAACCATATGTTACCATATCTCAGAAGTATTCTGACAAATGAATTTCAATTTCATAGGCTTCCTTTATAATTCTCTCCGAACTACCGAAGGAGACCATGGCGTAGAAAAACTAAGTAATACAGCATCATCTGCTCAGCTCAGGCTGAATTCTTTCCTGTCTTGGGATGATTTTTTTCCCTCTAGCTGTCCTCAAAAGAACTATTCTCTCTTCTATCCTACCATAGGATACACTGCATAATCTCTTCAACAAGCTTGGATTTACCGAAAATAAAAAAAGAGCAGGCTTTCAGTAACATCTGCTTTTCACACTGCAAAACTCCCTAGGATGGGAAAACCAGGGAACTGGATAATTCCTTGGGAATGGGGGGCAGGATTTCAAGGGGAATAAACTTAGGGTAAAACTTCAAAAAATCATCCTACGACATTCCATCTACATGGAATGGAATACCTTCCTATCCTCTTTTCTCTATATAAATACAAGAGTTCATCTTCTTTCAAAACTAGTGCAAGGCATCTCTCTTCCCTGAAACTTTCAATAGTTACCTAGTCTTAGTGTTTTATTGTACTTGGCTCTAATACTTAATTCAATATGTGTGACTGCATATTTACAGCTTGAGGTTGATAACACATTCCTCAAAATGCTATGAGATTAATATAAGCAATATTTAAATATTATGTGTCCATGTTTATTGCCATTACCTATACTCATTTGGTCATTTATTGAATCACAGGTATTATCAAGTACTGGTCTGTAGAGAAATTGGGGATTTCTCTCACCGCAGGGAACCTATGTGTGTCAGGTATGGTTGGGGCTAGGAACACAGGGATGATCAAGATAGAAAGGTCTATGCTTTCACAGAAGTTAACTTCTGTTGGGGAATATAAGTAATGAGTAAAATAATGAAAGAATAACCAGAAAATGCCCCCCCGCAACGTGTTAGAGAATCTGAAGAGAATTAGAAGAGAATTAAAAGCTATTGTTGCCATCTGGGAGCATGTTAGAAATACACTCTCAAGTCCCATCCTAGACCTAGTGAACCAGACTTGACATTTAAGTATGAGCCCACGTGGTTTGTATCTTTCTGTTTAAAAAGCCCTGGTGGGTGACTACGTAGTGGCACATAGTACACACTCAAAACTGACTCATTTAGTGACAGTGCTTGTTCACTGACTGAGCCCATGCTATGGTTTCAGGGGGATAAATCAGGATACTGATAAAAGCTGGAGACGATTATGTTTTATCGGTACCTGTCTTCGGTATTTAAGCAAGCCTCAAACATTTTCAGAGCTTTTTCATTCCTCACAGTATATACCTATTGTGTGTGTGGAAAACCACTTTAAAAAACAAACAAACAAACAAAAACACTGTTTCTAGTGAGACCATAAACAACATATTCAGCTTAAAATTTCGCTAAGTGCTGGGGGTGGGGTGGGGGAGAAAGGGCACTAAAATCCACATACTGCCAAAACCTGATGCTTCTGAATCCTCAGCTTCTAGACTGCACTGGACTAGCTAGTAGGAAAAAGTCGGGCTGTGGAAGAGGTAGATGGTGGAGGTGGGGGGGGGGGGGGAGCTTGTCTTCTGGTCTTGCTGTTGCAAGCTGTGATCTGCAGCCAGTTCCCTTACCTCTGTACTCAGGGACCTCGCCTAAAGTATGGGTCCAATAATAACAACCCAGCAGTGTTTACTATTTCCGAGATCTAAATTCTTTTTTTTAAAAACACTTTTAAAAATTGAGGTACAGTGGACATACAATGTTACATTAGTTTCTAATGCACAACACGGTGATTCAACAATCCTACACTTTAGGTTATGTTCACTGCCAACCATCTGCCTACCGTCTGCCACCATCCAAACGTTATGATAAGACCACTGACTATATTCCCTATGCTGTACCTTTCATCCCCATGACTGATGCATTCCACAACTGCAAATTCTTTCACCATATTCTGATTTAATTCTCAGAGTGACTATTAAGGTAGATATCATCGTGCCCTTTCTAGAGATAAAGAATGAGGTCTGAAGTAGTTGAGATCTCAGTCAGGATCCTATAAACACCAGCTGGAAGAACTGATGCTTGACAGCAGGTGCAGAGGGCAGGCTTCCGAGAGCGTGTTCTTACCGTTAGTTTAGATTGCCTCATAGAGCTGTTTTGGTAATATAATACTAAACTGACCTTCACTCTCAGGTCATTTTTCTTTCAGTCTCTTCTCTTATACTGACTATTAATGTCAAATTACAACATAACACAAAACAAAAACAGGGTGCCTAGGTGGCTGAGTCAGGTAAGCACCTGCCTTTGGTTATTTCGGTAAGGTTATGATCCCAGAGTCCTGGGGTCAAGTCCCACATCAGGCTCCCTGCTCCATGGGGAGCCTGTTTCTCCCTCTGCCTCTGCCTCCCTCCCTCCCTCTCTCTCTCTGCCTCTCATGAATAAATAAATAAAATCTTAAAAAAAAAATCAAAACAAAATGGCTTTGGTATTCCTCAGCAGACCCGGAGCCCCCAGAAGAAATAAGCACCGGTCAGAAAGATACTGACAGGAAGGAAGAGAGTCCTGGAAGAATTGGATATGGAGGTAACCGCATGTAAAATGGGGGAAAGGGTAAAGAGTGTGAGGGCATGAAAGGGGGAGATGGATGTGAACACACAGGGAGCATGTATGGGACAGATGGGACACTGGCACCTGAGGGAGGCAATGTGCCATGAGATGGGCTGCCGGCTGGACTATGCTGGAGGCTGAGTGGCTTCTCTCTGAACTGTCGTGGGGTGGGACATTGCTTAACTCAAAAGTTCCCTGCTGCCATACCTGTATCTATAACTACAGCACCGAAGGAAGTAGAACAATCGCTAAAGCATTTCAGAGAGATTCATGTTTAAAACTAGCTCAGTGGAGAAGGTTGCTTATCCCAAAGGTCTATTGCAGCTAGTTCTTTCCAGAATGTAGAAAACATTATGATGTTGTCACAAACCTAGACTCTTCATAAACCTGGACTCTGTTATTTAGGATTTGGGCTGGTGGAATTTTGTTAAAGCATGACAAGACAACTTGGTAAGAATGAACTTATAACCTATGGTCTTGAGGAATAAATTGGCCCGGGAGCCTACAGAGTTTGTGAGGCCATACTTCCCTTTCCCAAAGGCTTAGCTCCTTAAGCTTATTACACAGCCCAAGTAAGTATGGCAGCAATTTAGAACATACTAGAAGACCTGGAAGATGGTCAGTGGACAATCTGCCTTGGGGCCTGTTTCCAGCACTGGAGCGAAGAACAGCAAGCATTAGGCATTCCCTCACACACAACACCACACAGGAGGGCTCTGGGCAGCTTCTGCTTGATGTACCTGCAACAGGCGCTCCAGAGAGTCATAAAAGCAGGAATCCCGAGGTTTTAAGGGCGACTGTACTCAATACAGTGAACACACTGGGGAACTGAGTCTCTTGTTTTCTTCTCATTTTGCTTTAGATTCTCTGAAGCTTCAGACACAGAGCAACACCCTACCTGATGACCCAGCTTTCTTTTTTAAGTTTTCCTCTGAGGGTTTTCTGAGCTAACTCTCCCCTGAACAGATCAGGGACAAATCATGAACTAGCAGCACGTGGCACCTGCTGAATCAGAGTGCTGAACAAGGGAGCACCTTCAATCCTATGCAAACCATGCCCCCGAGGCACATCGCGGGTGGTGGTAGGGGCACAGCAAAATCACAGCTGTAGGTGTGGTGGTTACACTTTCAAGAAAAACACACTGGTATCTGATAGCTGCCATGCACGTGGCTACCTCTCAGTTATTTGGACTTAATTACCCAACTGCTAGGTATTTCTTTAGCCTCATTAAAAAAAAAAGCCTGCATGAACCCAGAACATTTGAGACCCTCAGGTGTGTCTTCTAAGATACAACCACATGTTATTTTATACCATTTTTCACTTTTTTCAAAATGTTTTTTGTTGTTAAATCTGGAGGCAACATAAAATACAGGTGGCTATACAGATACCTGAGAAGTGCTAAGCATGGATCTAAATATTCACGTAAATCATTCCAGTTGACCCCGGAGAATGACCTTCTTAGCCTCCTTTTATGGGTGAGGAATGGGCGTAAGAGGTTGAGTCACTTGCCCAAAAGCCCCACACGTTCAGAGCACGTGTCACTGGCATTAGTGCTTCTCATTCCACACCCCTGCTCCTTGCTGGCCAGGAGCACACCAAACAGTGTGACAATGCGGGACACGTAAGTCAACAAGCCTCTGCTCTTTCACAGACTCGAAAACTGAAAATTTCACACCTCCAATACTTTCACACTTCTGAAATGTCACAGATTTTGTAGGAGCCTTCTGTGGGGGTTGGAAAGAAAAGATACATCATCACGTTAATTGTATGTACTGGCCAAAATATGCATTCTGTTTAGATAAAATATGAAAAAAAAAGGGTCGGTCAAGGAAAAAATTGTATACTCACTTTGGGGTGTGTGTGCATGTAAATGAAAGCGTCTACACTCACGTGCCAATTTCAGTTCTACTAACAAATAAAATACAAACAGAAGGGGGAATAACTCATGAAAGATAGCAAAGATAAACTGGGCGTGGGAAAGAAAAGAAAAGAAAGGAAAACTGGAAAGCAAGGCCAGTTATGTAAGCAAGATTCTCCACCCAAAGGGTATACAGCAACCCCCCAAAAAAATTCTTTTGCGGGGCAGCTGGGTGGCTTAGTCAGTTAAGCATCTGCCTTCAGCTTGGGTCATGATTTCAGGGTCCTGGAGTTGAGCCCTGTGTTGGGCTCCCTGCTCAGAAGGAAGTCTGCTTCTCCCTCTACCCTTACCCCTGCTAATCTCTCTCTCCCTCAAATAAATACATTAAAAACCTTAAAAAAGAAAGAAAGAGAGAGAGAGAGAGGAAGGAAGGACGGAAACAGGTGTTAAGGGTAGTGATCCCATGTCCCATTTTGCCTACGACGTCCAGTTTAAACCAGCTGTTCTGGAATAATTATTAACAGTGCCACTACCCTTTCCTAAGTGTTTCAATCTGGATACAAACTATATGGTCACTTCAGTTATAGGAAGAAAACTTGTTTGACAGGTGAGAAAAATATACTGCAGGAAAGATTAAATTATTTCCTCAAAAATCATACAGCATAGGGAGCCTTAGTACATACGCCAAAGTCAGTAAGAGGCAAGTATTTTTCATAAAACTTTGAATAAAAAGCATAAAATGTAAGCATTTTTCACAAGCATCCTAAGAACAGAAGACTGATGAAACACATTTTATTAATAATTAGAACTTTTTTTTGAAAGTATTACTCTTTGTAACCATGTCATGATTCTCCTCAGATACCTTAATAATATTTTGTATTGTCTACTATTCCAAACATATCACTAAAAATTCTCAAAAAGTCAAAATCAAGTGACTAATAAATACTTACCTAGTGGCTACCACATATAAGATGCAAAATAATGTCAGATACACTAATATAAAATGTGTGTGCTTTTTGTACATAATCTTAATTATTAAAGGGAATCTATTTCCTGAGAAAATATAAAACGATATAACTTTCCAGAAATTTCCCAAAGTCACCCCAGTGATGATGATAATGCTCCCTGGGACTCCTTCTGCACTCTTCATCCTGATGTTGCCAAGTCACACAATAGTTTTAAAGGTAATATTCAGGAAGGCTTGAATAACTCAATAATATGAGTTAATATTCAGGAAGGCATCACGATATTAGGGATATATACCCAACATTACTCAAAGCTGTTCTTTACATCTAGAATTTTTAGGTTAAAATTATACTGACATTAAAGATATTACTACCATATAATAATTATAACTTATAATAACATTTCCATTTCAGAAATAAATTATGTACATAAACTTAACTGTAGTACTAAGCCAACAATCTACAAATTCCATTTCTTCCTAGATGATAAAAGGCAAGTTAAAAATCTCATTTTCTGCATATAAATCAAACAAGAATATTGATGAAATGTGAAACAATGAGAAATCGCCAAAACTCTTAATACAAACAGAACAGGCTTATTTCCTCCAGCTCCAGGCTACTTACGATATAAACATACATTTTATTACGTATGTAGTCGAAATACTACAAAAAGAAAGAAGGGCATTGTTTAAAAAAAAAAACAAAAACTATCAGTATTTTCCTCTAATTCTTCCTTTATGATTATTAAACACATTTAGAAAAGACAGGCCAGATTTGAAAATTTTACCAAGACAGGTTCTTTAAAATGTCTAATTTTTGATGAAGTTGGCTCAGAAACCTAGAAGGTCATATCTAAGAGAAAGTATCCCTGCACGATTTGCTGGAAGAAAACCAATTTGAAACATAGGGTGCAGCTTCAGTGACATAAGCTAAACATAGAACATGAAAGTAGAGGCAATTAAAGGCTCGGTAGGTAACATTTCTTTGAAGCATGCACAATAGTGGCTTGGACTAACAGTCTGAAATAGTTTAGTCTGAAATTGGTGCAATTTTCTTTTACTTGATTAATTCCATCGCTGTTTATTGAATGATCTCAAAAACTTCTATACTGGGGCCCTGTCCTGGGCACCACAATAGCAAATTTTATGAATGAGCCTCGGCCCTTCTGCTAAAGCAGCATAAAGATGTGGAGGGATGTAAGGAAACAGACAATGTTCACGATAACAATGTTAACCGTGATGACAATGCCATTATTAAAAACAGCATTAAGCTGTCGATTGCTCTCCATATTCCAGGCACTGTGTTAAGCAAGATAGCAACTCACAGGTAAGAAACATGAAACCCCAAGAAGTGCAGGATTCACACATGTCCCTCATCAGGGAGAACTTGATAAAACTGGGATTAAAAGCCAATGCTCTTAGCCACCATGCTATGGAGGTGAGAGAGGAATCAGAGGAGTGTGGGAGGAAGAATATGGCCTGAAAAGATGCCTATGTCCTCATCTCTTGAACCTGTGAACAGATTACCTTACACAGCAGAAGGGACTTTGCATATGTAATGAAGTATCTTCAGATGGGGAAATGGTCAAGGCCATTGGTCCATTGGGCCCAATGGAATTACAAGGATCCTTAGAACCAGACAAGGTGTTAAGAGTCAGGGGGATTTATGACCACAGTAGAAAGACAATACAGGATTAGAGAACACACATGGCTGGCTTTGAACATGGAAGAAGGAGAACCAGAGCCAAGGAATGTGAACCTTTTCTAGAAACTGGAAAAGGTAAGGAAACACGTCTCCACTAGGGCCCCACATCTTTCAGGGGTTCTCATCTTTTTCTTTGTCTTTGTCCCATCTTTTCTCAACTGCCCATCACATACATCTTGAGGATTAATGAAAACAGCAACAACAATAGTTCTTTGGGACATCCTGTGGGGGAAGGGAACATTCCAGAAATTTAAGGAATTGCTACTACGGTTGTTAAAAATAGAGAGAAGTCAAGAAGTGACAAAATGCTTGTGACACACTCCTACAGCTTCCCACCCACACAACTAGCCAACTTCACAACTGAAAACATTGCACTGTAAATATGCCAAAACTATTTACATTCCCAGTAAATTCTCTTAAGTTCATTCTTTAAATCAAGTTAAATTTTAATCTTGTGAGTAAATTCTGAAGTCTAAACCTTTATATTCTCAAGCACTGCCTGCAGCTCAGGAATAACTACGAATTAAACAGAATAAAATAGGTACAAATACTGACTAGTTCACAGCGACTGAGTGATATAATCAAATGCCGGATCTCCATGCAAAAGCAAGTTTATGAAATTAATTGGCCATCTCTAAATAGTAAGGATAAACACCCGAAATTGAATCCCTCTATATTGGTACAATGAAGGTAAATGCTTGGCTTTCATGTGTGACCATATGTGTATGTGCACGGACAATTCCAGGGGGTGTAATGGTGCCTCCTGGGATTCTGTAAGTGAATCTAGTCTAAGAAACTGTGTCCAGTTAGCAGGTGAGAAAAATGTGATGAGCAAATCTAAAGTGATACAGTAGAGGGCAATAAAGACTAATAGGTAGATGAGACATTGCAGAGCATGTCAATGGGAACCGAATGAAAGATTTGATTTATGATTCCATTAGGCATAGTAGCATGATAGCATGCATAAT
>NW_028134613.1:0-81259 GCF_964662115.1 Mustela nivalis | reverse complement strand
CACCGGCCGCTGTGCCTGCCAGGGCTGGCTCTCCTGCTTCCCATTTCCAGACCAGAATGCCAACGGCTCCTGCACTTCTCCCTGGGCAGCGTGCTGCACCTTCCACACTCATGCTCCTGGGGAGAGCAGTGAAAGACGTGTCCCTTTCCTTATGGTTCTTTCCACAGACCCAACGTCGCTTCTATCTCAGGCAGAGGGGACGCTCTGGCAAAGAAGATTTCGCTCCATGCGGGTATCTTCCACCATGCTGCGGAGACTTGCTCAGGCATTCAGCTGCAGCATCAAACACATCCGATTCTGATTTCCCAACGAATGCTGTGCTTTCGCATAGCAGATGCCGGGGCAAAGAGGCGATCGCTGTATGCGGGTTGTTCCACCCGCGAGACTGGGCACAGGCAAGCAGCAGAAGAGCCCGCAGAACCGATTCTGATTTCCCAGCGACTGCTATGCGTTCCAGAGTTTTTCAGCTTGGCGCGAAATGCACTTCGCTGCTGCTTCCTCAGCAAGGCTTTCGTCGTTCGCTCTGTTGTGGCAGGGAAACAGAGCCCCGGGAGAGCTGGTGCCTTTTGGGCCCTGCTTTCCCGGGCTCCAAGTTCTCGCCCGGGGTTCACCTTGCTAAGCCGAACTAAGCAGACACAGTCACAACCCTGCAGCAACGTGCATGGCCTAGGATGGGACTCTATGCACACTACCTTCTCCCGGTGTAAGCAACGCTTGGCCTTTGGCAGTGGACCTCAGGTGGATTCGCAGACTAGGTCAGTGCCTTCCTCACAGGAGAGGAGAGGCGACAGGATCCCTGAACACCGCCCGTTACTAAATGGGGAGCATTCGGGGATTGTTGCCACTCCTTTCCCGGCACACCCCCAGCCACCGACAAGGAGGAAGATGGCATCTGACTGCCCATTCTCGAGGGAGCTGTTTCTGCGAGTTTAGGGTAAGGTGCCTGGTAGCAAGCCCAAGTCTGCCCTACGGACAGTTGTCCAAGGAGATGCTGTGCCCTTGGGACCAGACGCACAGGACAGGCCTGCCTTCTGCCCAGACTCCTTCCTCAGAGTGGAGCACGCGTCCCTGCCCTAGTCGTCCCCTCATGTCTCCTTAGCAGCCAGGCTTCGTCTCTTCGCACAGGGAGCGGGTGACATTTGTCTTGCCACCGGCCTGCTGTTCCTGCCAGGGCACGCTCTCCTGCTTCCCGAGCGTTTCCTGACCCCAAGGTAAATGACTCCTTCTCTTCTCTGGGGGTGGCGTGCTGCGCCTTTGCCACACTTGCTCCTGGGGAGCGTGCTGCCCGGGGAGAAGAGCAGGAGCCGTTGGCTTTCTGGTCTGGAAACGTTTGCGAAGTAAGAGAGCCGGCCCTGGCAGGCACAGCGGCCGGTAGCAATACAAGTGTCACCCGCTCCCAGTGCAGAGATTCAGAAGCCTGGTTGCTAAGGAGACAGGAGGGGATGAGTAGAGCAGGGCGCGTGCTCCACTCTTAGGAAGGAGTCTGGGCAGAAAGCATGCCTGTCCTGAGCCTCTGGGCCCAAGGAGACAGCAGCTCCTTGGCCACTTGTCCCTGGGGCAGACATGCGCTAGCCACCAGGTGCCTACGCTGAACTCGCAGAAAGAGCTCCCTGAAATAACGGGGAGTCAGATGCCGTCTTCCTCCAGGATGTGGAAGCTTGGAGGAGGTACGGGGTTTAAGGGGAAGGCGTTGGACAGTGCCCCAAAGGTCCTTATTCAGTGCACGGGCGGTGTGCAGGGATCCTGTCACCTCTCTTTTCCTGTGGGCAAAGCACTGGCCTAGTCCGGGAGTCTGCCTGAGCGCCAGAGTAAAAGGCCAAGCGTTGCCTACACTGGGAGATGGTAGTGTGCATAGATTGCCATCCTAGGCTACGCACGCTACTGGAGGGTTGTGGCTGTGTCTGCTTAGTTCGGTCTGGCAGGGTGAACCCAGGATGCGAACATGGAGCCCGGGAAAGCAAGGCCCAAGAGGCACCAGCTCTCCCGCAGCTCTTCTTCCCTGACGCGACTGAAGCCTTGCTGAGGAAGCAGCACCGAAGTGCTGTTAGCTCCAAGCCAAAGCCTCTGCGAAAGCACAGCATTCGCTGAGAAATGTTCTGCGGGCTGCTGCTGCTTGCGTGATCCCAGACTCGCGGTGGGAGAAACCCGCATACCGTGGAAGCCTCTTTGCCTGGGCATCTCCCCTGGGAAAGCACAGCGTTCCTTGGGAAATCTGAGTTGGGTTTGGGGATGCTGCTGCTGCTTGCCTGAGCTAGTCTCCGCGGCTTGGTGTAAGATACCCGCATGGAGCGAAATACTCTTTGCCCTACATCCCCTCTGCCTGAGAGAGAAGCCAAGTGTGGGGAAGTCGCAGCACGCCGCCCCCAGAGAAGAGAAGGAGCCGTTGGCCTTGGGGTCGGGAAACACTCGGGAAGCAGGATAGCCGCTCTTCTTCCCTGCCGCGACAGAGCAAATGACCAAAGCCTTGCTGAGGATGCAGCAGCGAAGCTCGGTTCGCGCCAAACTGAAAACCTCTGCGAAATATAGCAGTCGCTGGGAAATCAGAATCGGTTCTGCGGGCTCTTCTGCTGCTGTCCTAAGCCCAGTCTCGCGGGTGGAGAAACCCGCATACAGCGAAAGCCTCTTTGCCCAAGCATCTCTTCTGGGAAAGCACAGCATTCGTTGGGAAATCAGCATCGGATGTTGGGATGCTGCAGCTGAATGCCTGAGCTAGTCTCCGCAGCATTGTGGATGACACCCGCATGGAGCGAAATCCTCTTTGCCCTAGCACCCCTCTGCCTGAGAGAGAAGCGCGTTTGCGCCTGTGGAAAGAGCCTTAAGGAAAGGGACACGTCTTTAACTGCGCTCCCCAGGAGCATGTCTATGGAAGGTGCAGCACGCTGCCCAGGAAGAAGAGCAGGAGCCATTGGCCTTCTGGTCTGGAAACGGTTGCGAAGCAGGAGAGTAGTCCCTGGCAGGCACAGCGGCCGATGGCAATACAAGTGTCACCTGCTCCCTGTACAGAGAGATGGAAGCCTGGCTGCTACGGAGAGAGGAGGGAATGAGTAGGGCAGAGCGCGTGCTCAACGCTTAGGAAGGAGTCTGGGCAGAAAGCATGCCTGTCCTGAGCCTCTGGGCGCAAGGAGAGAGGAGCTCCTTGGCCACCTGTCCCTGGGGCAGACATGCGCTAGCCACCAGGTGCCTACGCTGAACTCTCAGAAACAGCTCCCTGAAATAACGGGGAGTGCGATGCCATCTTCCTCCAGGATGTGGAAGCTTGGAGGAGGCACGGCGTTTAAGGGGAAGGGGTTGGACAGTGCCCCAAAGGTCCCTATTCAGTGCACGGGCGGTGTGCAGTGTTCCTGTCACCTCTCCAAGTCTGGCCTTGGACAGGTGACCAAGGAGATGCTGTGCCCTTGGGACCAAAGGCACCGGAAAGGCCTGCCTTCTGCGCAGACTGCTTCCTCAGAGGGTAGTACGCACCCCTGCCCTAGTCGTCCCCTCATGTCAACATGGCAGGGGCTTCCACCTCTCCGCACAGGGAGCCTGGGACACTTGCCTTGCCACCGGCCTGCTGTTCGTGCCACGGCAGGCTATCCTGCTACCCGAGCGTTTCCCGACCCCAAGGCCAACGGCTCTTTCTCTTCTCCGGTGGTGGCGTGCTGTGCCTTCCACACACTTGCTCCTGGGGAGAGCGGTGACGGACGTTTGCAACCACGTTTCTCTCTCAGGCAGAAGGTATGCTAGGGCAAAGAGTATTTCGCTCCATGCGGGTATCTTCCACCGCATCCCCAAACCCAACTCAGATTTCCCAACGAATGCTGTGCTTTCCCAGGGCAGATGAGAAGGCAAAGAGGCTTTCGCTGTATGCGTGTTTCTCCCACCGCGTGACTGGGCTCAGGCAATCAGCAGCAACCCGCAGAACATTTCTCAGCGAATGCTGTGCTTTCGCAGATGCTTTGGCTTGGAGCGAACAGGAATTCGCCGCTGCTCTCTCAGCAAGGCTTCAGTCGCGTCAGGGATGAAAAGCTGCGGAAGAGCTGGTGCCTCTTGGGCCTTGCTTTCCCAGGCTCTGTGTTGGCGTCCTGGGTTCACCCTGCCAGGTCGAAATAAGTAGACACAGCCACAACCCTGCAGTAGCATGCGGAGCCTAGGATGGCACCCTATGCACAACTACCATTTCCCAGTGTAGGCATCGCTTGGCCTTTTACTCTGGCGCTCAGGCGGACTCGCAGACTAGGCCAGTGCTTTCCCACAGGAAAGGAGAGGTGACAAGATCCCTGCATACTGAATAGGGAGCTTTGTGGGACTGTCTCCACCCCTTCCCCTTAAACCCCGTGCCTCCTCCAAGCTTCCACATCCTGGAGGAAGACTTCATCTGACTTCCCGTTATTTCGGGAAGCTCTTTCTGCGAGTTCAGCATAGGCGCCTGGTGGCTAGCGCATGTCTGCCCCAGGGACAGGTGGCCAAGGAGCTGCTGTCTCCTTGGTCCCAGAGGCTCAGGACTGGCATGCTTTCTGCCCAGACTCCTTCCTAAGAGTGGAGCACGCGCCCTGCCCTACTCATCCCCTCCTCTCTCCGTAGCAGCCAGGTTTCCCTCTCAATGCACACAGAGCGGGTGACACTTGTATTGCCACCGGCCGCTGTGCCTGCCAGGGCTGGCTCTCCTGCTTCCCATTTCCAGACCAGAATGCCAACGGCTCCTGCACTTCTCCCTGGGCAGCGTGCTGCACCTTCCACACTCATGCTCCTGGGGAGAGCAGTGAAAGACGTGTCCCTTTCCTTATGGTTCTTTCCACAGACCCAACGTCGCTTCTATCTCAGGCAGAGGGGACGCTCTGGCAAAGAAGATTTCGCTCCATGCGGGTATCTTCCACCATGCTGCGGAGACTTGCTCAGGCATTCAGCTGCAGCATCAAACACATCCGATTCTGATTTCCCAACGAATGCTGTGCTTTCGCATAGCAGATGCCGGGGCAAAGAGGCGATCGCTGTATGCGGGTTGTTCCACCCGCGAGACTGGGCACAGGCAAGCAGCAGAAGAGCCCGCAGAACCGATTCTGATTTCCCAGCGACTGCTATGCGTTCCAGAGTTTTTCAGCTTGGCGCGAAATGCACTTCGCTGCTGCTTCCTCAGCAAGGCTTTCGTCGTTCGCTCTGTTGTGGCAGGGAACAGAGCCCCGGGAGAGCTGGTGCCTTTTGGGCCCTGCTTTCCCGGGCTCCAAGTTCTCGCCCGGGGTTCACCTTGCTAAGCCGAACTAAGCAGACACAGTCACAACCCTGCAGCAACGTGCATGGCCTAGGATGGGACTCTATGCACACTACCTTCTCCCGGTGTAAGCAACGCTTGGCCTTTGGCAGTGGACCTCAGGTGGATTCGCAGACTAGGTCAGTGCCTTCCTCACAGGAGAGGAGAGGCGACAGGATCCCTGAACACCGCCCGTTACTAAATGGGGAGCATTCGGGGATTGTTGCCACTCCTTTCCCGGCACACCCCCAGCCACCGACAAGGAGGAAGATGGCATCTGACTGCCCATTCTCGAGGGAGCTGTTTCTGCGAGTTTAGGGTAAGGTGCCTGGTAGCAAGCCCAAGTCTGCCCTACGGACAGTTGTCCAAGGAGATGCTGTGCCCTTGGGACCAGACGCACAGGACAGGCCTGCCTTCTGCCCAGACTCCTTCCTCAGAGTGGAGCACGCGTCCCTGCCCTAGTCGTCCCCTCATGTCTCCTTAGCAGCCAGGCTTCGTCTCTTCGCACAGGGAGCGGGTGACATTTGTCTTGCCACCGGCCTGCTGTTCCTGCCAGGGCACGCTCTCCTGCTTCCCGAGCGTTTCCTGACCCCAAGGTAAATGACTCCTTCTCTTCTCTGGGGGTGGCGTGCTGCGCCTTTGCCACACTTGCTCCTGGGGAGCGTGCTGCCCGGGGAGAAGAGCAGGAGCCGTTGGCTTTCTGGTCTGGAAACGTTTGCGAAGTAAGAGAGCCGGCCCTGGCAGGCACAGCGGCCGGTAGCAATACAAGTGTCACCCGCTCCCAGTGCAGAGATTCAGAAGCCTGGTTGCTAAGGAGACAGGAGGGGATGAGTAGAGCAGGGCGCGTGCTCCACTCTTAGGAAGGAGTCTGGGCAGAAAGCATGCCTGTCCTGAGCCTCTGGGCCCAAGGAGACAGCAGCTCCTTGGCCACTTGTCCCTGGGGCAGACATGCGCTAGCCACCAGGTGCCTACGCTGAACTCGCAGAAAGAGCTCCCTGAAATAACGGGGAGTCAGATGCCGTCTTCCTCCAGGATGTGGAAGCTTGGAGGAGGTACGGGGTTTAAGGGGAAGGCGTTGGACAGTGCCCCAAAGGTCCTTATTCAGTGCATGGGCGGTGTGCAGGGATCCTGTCACCTCTCTTTTCCTGTGGGCAAAGCACTGGCCTAGTCCGGGAGTCTGCCTGAGCGCCAGAGTAAAAGGCCAAGCGTTGCCTACACTGGGAGATGGTAGTGTGCATAGATTGCCATCCTAGGCTACGCACGCTACTGGAGGGTTGTGGCTGTGTCTGCTTAGTTCGGTCTGGCAGGGTGAACCCAGGATGCGAACATGGAGCCCGGGAAAGCAAGGCCCAAGAGGCACCAGCTCTCCCGCAGCTCTTCTTCCCTGACGCGACTGAAGCCTTGCTGAGGAAGCAGCACCGAAGTGCTGTTAGCTCCAAGCCAAAGCCTCTGCGAAAGCACAGCATTCGCTGAGAAATGTTCTGCGGGCTGCTGCTGCTTGCGTGATCCCAGACTCGCGGTGGGAGAAACCCGCATACCGTGGAAGCCTCTTTGCCTGGGCATCTCCCCTGGGAAAGCACAGCGTTCCTTGGGAAATCTGAGTTGGGTTGGGGATGCTGCTGCTGCTTGCCTGAGCTAGTCTCCGCGGCTTGGTGTAAGATACCCGCATGGAGCGAAATACTCTTTGCCCTACATCCCCTCTGCCTGAGAGAGAAGCCAAGTGTGGGGAAGTCGCAGCACGCCGCCCCCAGAGAAGAGAAGGAGCCGTTGGCCTTGGGGTCGGGAAACACTCGGGAAGCAGGATAGCCGCTCTTCTTCCCTGCCGCGACAGAGCAAATGACCAAAGCCTTGCTGAGGATGCAGCAGCGAAGCTCGGTTCGCGCCAAACTGAAAACCTCTGCGAAATATAGCAGTCGCTGGGAAATCAGAATCGGTTCTGCGGGCTCTTCTGCTGCTGTCCTAAGCCCAGTCTCGCGGGTGGAGAAACCCGCATACAGCGAAAGCCTCTTTGCCCAAGCATCTCTTCTGGGAAAGCACAGCATTCGTTGGGAAATCAGCATCGGATGTTGGGATGCTGCAGCTGAATGCCTGAGCTAGTCTCCGCAGCATTGTGGATGACACCCGCATGGAGCGAAATCCTCTTTGCCCTAGCACCCCTCTGCCTGAGAGAGAAGCGCGTTTGCGCCTGTGGAAAGAGCCTTAAGGAAAGGGACACGTCTTTAACTGCGCTCCCCAGGAGCATGTCTATGGAAGGTGCAGCACGCTGCCCAGGAAGAAGAGCAGGAGCCATTGGCCTTCTGGTCTGGAAACGGTTGCGAAGCAGGAGAGTAGGCCCTGGCAGGCACAGCGGCCGATGGCAATACAAGTGTCACCTGCTCCCTGTACAGAGAGATGGAAGCCTGGCTGCTACGGAGAGAGGAGGGAATGAGTAGGGCAGAGCGCGTGCTCAACGCTTAGGAAGGAGTCTGGGCAGAAAGCATGCCTGTCCTGAGCCTCTGGGCGCAAGGAGAGAGGAGCTCCTTGGCCACCTGTCCCTGGGGCAGACATGCGCTAGCCACCAGGTGCCTACGCTGAACTCTCAGAAACAGCTCCCTGAAATAACGGGGAGTGCGATGCCATCTTCCTCCAGGATGTGGAAGCTTGGAGGAGGCACGGCGTTTAAGGGGAAGGGGTTGGACAGTGCCCCAAAGGTCCCTATTCAGTGCACGGGCGGTGTGCAGTGTTCCTGTCACCTCTCCAAGTCTGGCCTTGGACAGGTGACCAAGGAGATGCTGTGCCCTTGGGACCAAAGGCACCGGAAAGGCCTGCCTTCTGCGCAGACTGCTTCCTCAGAGGGTAGTACGCACCCCTGCCCTAGTCGTCCCCTCATGTCAACATGGCAGGGGCTTCCACCTCTCCGCACAGGGAGCCTGGGACACTTGCCTTGCCACCGGCCTGCTGTTCGTGCCACGGCAGGCTATCCTGCTACCCGAGCGTTTCCCGACCCCAAGGCCAACGGCTCTTTCTCTTCTCCGGTGGTGGCGTGCTGTGCCTTCCACACACTTGCTCCTGGGGAGAGCGGTGACGGACGTTTGCAACCACGTTTCTCTCTCAGGCAGAAGGTATGCTAGGGCAAAGAGTATTTCGCTCCATGCGGGTATCTTCCACCGCATCCCCAAACCCAACTCAGATTTCCCAACGAATGCTGTGCTTTCCCAGGGCAGATGAGAAGGCAAAGAGGCTTTCGCTGTATGCGTGTTTCTCCCACCGCGTGACTGGGCTCAGGCAATCAGCAGCAACCCGCAGAACATTTCTCAGCGAATGCTGTGCTTTCGCAGATGCTTTGGCTTGGAGCGAACAGGAATTCGCCGCTGCTCTCTCAGCAAGGCTTCAGTCGCGTCAGGGATGAAAAGCTGCGGAAGAGCTGGTGCCTCTTGGGCCTTGCTTTCCCAGGCTCTGTGTTGGCGTCCTGGGTTCACCCTGCCAGGTCGAAATAAGTAGACACAGCCACAACCCTGCAGTAGCATGCGGAGCCTAGGATGGCACCCTATGCACAACTACCATTTCCCAGTGTAGGCATCGCTTGGCCTTTTACTCTGGCGCTCAGGCGGACTCGCAGACTAGGCCAGTGCTTTCCCACAGGAAAGGAGAGGTGACAAGATCCCTGCATACTGAATAGGGAGCTTTGTGGGACTGTCTCCACCCCTTCCCCTTAAACCCCGTGCCTCCTCCAAGCTTCCACATCCTGGAGGAAGACTTCATCTGACTTCCCGTTATTTCGGGAAGCTCTTTCTGCGAGTTCAGCATAGGCGCCTGGTGGCTAGCGCATGTCTGCCCCAGGGACAGGTGGCCAAGGAGCTGCTGTCTCCTTGGTCCCAGAGGCTCAGGACTGGCATGCTTTCTGCCCAGACTCCTTCCTAAGAGTGGAGCACGCGCCCTGCCCTACTCATCCCCTCCTCTCTCCGTAGCTGCCAGGTTTCCCTCTCAATGCACACAGAGCGGGTGACACTTGTATTGCCACCGGCCGCTGTGCCTGCCAGGGCTGGCTCTCCTGCTTCCCATTTCCAGACCAGAATGCCAACGGCTCCTGCACTTCTCCCTGGGCAGCGTGCTGCACCTTCCACACTCATGCTCCTGGGGAGAGCAGTGAAAGACGTGTCCCTTTCCTTATGGTTCTTTCCACAGACCCAACGTCGCTTCTATCTCAGGCAGAGGGGACGCTCTGGCAAAGAAGATTTCGCTCCATGCGGGTATCTTCCACCATGCTGCGGAGACTCGCTCAGGCATTCAGCTGCAGCATCAAACACATCCGATTCTGATTTCCCAACGAATGCTGTGCTTTCGCATAGCAGATGCCGGGGCAAAGAGGCGATCGCTGTATGCGGGTTGTTCCACCCGCGAGACTGGGCACAGGCAAGCAGCAGAAGAGCCCGCAGAACCGATTCTGATTTCCCAGCGACTGCTATGCGTTCCAGAGTTTTTCAGCTTGGCGCGAAATGCACTTCGCTGCTGCTTCCTCAGCAAGGCTTTCGTCGTTCGCTCTGTTGTGGCAGGGAAACAGAGCCCCGGGAGAGCTGGTGCCTTTTGGGCCCTGCTTTCCCGGGCTCCAAGTTCTCGCCCGGGGTTCACCTTGCTAAGCCGAACTAAGCAGACACAGTCACAACCCTGCAGCAACGTGCATGGCCTAGGATGGGACTCTATGCACACTACCTTCTCCCGGTGTAAGCAACGCTTGGCCTTTGGCAGTGGACCTCAGGTGGATTCGCAGACTAGGTCAGTGCCTTCCTCACAGGAGAGGAGAGGCGACAGGATCCCTGAACACCGCCCGTTACTAAATGGGGAGCATTCGGGGATTGTTGCCACTCCTTTCCCGGCACACCCCCAGCCACCGACAAGGAGGAAGATGGCATCTGACTGCCCATTCTCGAGGGAGCTGTTTCTGCGAGTTTAGGGTAAGGTGCCTGGTAGCAAGCCCAAGTCTGCCCTACGGACAGTTGTCCGAGGAGATGCTGTGCCCTTGGGACCAGACGCACAGGACAGGCCTGCCTTCTGCCCAGACTCCTTCCTCAGAGTGGAGCACGCGTCCCTGCCCTAGTCGTCCCCTCATGTCTCCTTAGCAGCCAGGCTTCGTCTCTTCGCACAGGGAGCGGGTGACATTTGTCTTGCCACCGGCCTGCTGTTCCTGCCAGGGCACGCTCTCCTGCTTCCCGAGCGTTTCCTGACCCCAAGGTAAATGACTCCTTCTCTTCTCTGGGGGTGGCGTGCTGCGCCTTTGCCACACTTGCTCCTGGGGAGCGTGCTGCCCGGGGAGAAGAGCAGGAGCCGTTGGCTTTCTGGTCTGGAAACGTTTGCGAAGTAAGAGAGCCGGCCCTGGCAGGCACAGCGGCCGGTAGCAATACAAGTGTCACCCGCTCCCAGTGCAGAGATTCAGAAGCCTGGTTGCTAAGGAGACAGGAGGGGATGAGTAGAGCAGGGCGCGTGCTCCACTCTTAGGAAGGAGTCTGGGCAGAAAGCATGCCTGTCCTGAGCCTCTGGGCCCAAGGAGACAGCAGCTCCTTGGCCACTTGTCCCTGGGGCAGACATGCGCTAGCCACCAGGTGCCTACGCTGAACTCGCAGAAAGAGCTCCCTGAAATAACGGGGAGTCAGATGCCGTCTTCCTCCAGGATGTGGAAGCTTGGAGGAGGTACGGGGTTTAAGGGGAAGGCGTTGGACAGTGCCCCAAAGGTCCTTATTCAGTGCACGGGCGGTGTGCAGGGATCCTGTCACCTCTCTTTTCCTGTGGGCAAAGCACTGGCCTAGTCCGGGAGTCTGCCTGAGCGCCAGAGTAAAAGGCCAAGCGTTGCCTACACTGGGAGATGGTAGTGTGCATAGATTGCCATCCTAGGCTACGCACGCTACTGGAGGGTTGTGGCTGTGTCTGCTTAGTTCGGTCTGGCAGGGTGAACCCAGGATGCGAACATGGAGCCCGGGAAAGCAAGGCCCAAGAGGCACCAGCTCTCCCGCAGCTCTTCTTCCCTGACGCGACTGAAGCCTTGCTGAGGAAGCAGCACCGAAGTGCTGTTAGCTCCAAGCCAAAGCCTCTGCGAAAGCACAGCATTCGCTGAGAAATGTTCTGCGGGCTGCTGCTGCTTGCGTGATCCCAGACTCGCGGTGGGAGAAACCCGCATACCGTGGAAGCCTCTTTGCCTGGGCATCTCCCCTGGGAAAGCACAGCGTTCCTTGGGAAATCTGAGTTGGGTTTGGGGATGCTGCTGCTGCTTGCCTGAGCTAGTCTCCGCGGCTTGGTGTAAGATACCCGCATGGAGCGAAATACTCTTTGCCCTACATCCCCTCTGCCTGAGAGAGAAGCCAAGTGTGGGGAAGTCGCAGCACGCCGCCCCCAGAGAAGAGAAGGAGCCGTTGGCCTTGGGGTCGGGAAACACTCGGGAAGCAGGATAGCCGCTCTTCTTCCCTGCCGCGACAGAGCAAATGACCAAAGCCTTGCTGAGGATGCAGCAGCGAAGCTCGGTTCGCGCCAAACTGAAAACCTCTGCGAAATATAGCAGTCGCTGGGAAATCAGAATCGGTTCTGCGGGCTCTTCTGCTGCTGTCCTAAGCCCAGTCTCGCGGGTGGAGAAACCCGCATACAGCGAAAGCCTCTTTGCCCAAGCATCTCTTCTGGGAAAGCACAGCATTCGTTGGGAAATCAGCATCGGATGTTGGGATGCTGCAGCTGAATGCCTGAGCTAGTCTCCGCAGCATTGTGGATGACACCCGCATGGAGCGAAATCCTCTTTGCCCTAGCACCCCTCTGCCTGAGAGAGAAGCGCGTTTGCGCCTGTGGAAAGAGCCTTAAGGAAAGGGACACGTCTTTAACTGCGCTCCCCAGGAGCATGTCTATGGAAGGTGCAGCACGCTGCCCAGGAAGAAGAGCAGGAGCCATTGGCCTTCTGGTCTGGAAACGGTTGCGAAGCAGGAGAGTAGGCCCTGGCAGGCACAGCGGCCGATGGCAATACAAGTGTCACCTGCTCCCTGTACAGAGAGATGGAAGCCTGGCTGCTACGGAGAGAGGAGGGAATGAGTAGGGCAGAGCGCGTGCTCAACGCTTAGGAAGGAGTCTGGGCAGAAAGCATGCCTGTCCTGAGCCTCTGGGCGCAAGGAGAGAGGAGCTCCTTGGCCACCTGTCCCTGGGGCAGACATGCGCTAGCCACCAGGTGCCTACGCTGAACTCTCAGAAACAGCTCCCTGAAATAACGGGGAGTGCGATGCCATCTTCCTCCAGGATGTGGAAGCTTGGAGGAGGCACGGCGTTTAAGGGGAAGGGGTTGGACAGTGCCCCAAAGGTCCCTATTCAGTGCACGGGCGGTGTGCAGTGTTCCTGTCACCTCTCCAAGTCTGGCCTTGGACAGGTGACCAAGGAGATGCTGTGCCCTTGGGACCAAAGGCACCGGAAAGGCCTGCCTTCTGCGCAGACTGCTTCCTCAGAGGGTAGTACGCACCCCTGCCCTAGTCGTCCCCTCATGTCAACATGGCAGGGGCTTCCACCTCTCCGCACAGGGAGCCTGGGACACTTGCCTTGCCACCGGCCTGCTGTTCGTGCCACGGCAGGCTATCCTGCTACCCGAGCGTTTCCCGACCCCAAGGCCAACGGCTCTTTCTCTTCTCCGGTGGTGGCGTGCTGTGCCTTCCACACACTTGCTCCTGGGGAGAGCGGTGACGGACGTTTGCAACCACGTTTCTCTCTCAGGCAGAAGGTATGCTAGGGCAAAGAGTATTTCGCTCCATGCGGGTATCTTCCACCGCATCCCCAAACCCAACTCAGATTTCCCAACGAATGCTGTGCTTTCCCAGGGCAGATGAGAAGGCAAAGAGGCTTTCGCTGTATGCGTGTTTCTCCCACCGCGTGACTGGGCTCAGGCAATCAGCAGCAACCCGCAGAACATTTCTCAGCGAATGCTGTGCTTTCGCAGATGCTTTGGCTTGGAGCGAACAGGAATTCGCCGCTGCTCTCTCAGCAAGGCTTCAGTCGCGTCAGGGATGAAAAGCTGCGGAAGAGCTGGTGCCTCTTGGGCCTTGCTTTCCCAGGCTCTGTGTTGGCGTCCTGGGTTCACCCTGCCAGGTCGAAATAAGTAGACACAGCCACAACCCTGCAGTAGCATGCGGAGCCTAGGATGGCACCCTATGCACAACTACCATTTCCCAGTGTAGGCATCGCTTGGCCTTTTACTCTGGCGCTCAGGCGGACTCGCAGACTAGGCCAGTGCTTTCCCACAGGAAAGGAGAGGTGACAAGATCCCTGCATACTGAATAGGGAGCTTTGTGGGACTGTCTCCACCCCTTCCCCTTAAACCCCGTGCCTCCTCCAAGCTTCCACATCCTGGAGGAAGACTTCATCTGACTTCCCGTTATTTCGGGAAGCTCTTTCTGCGAGTTCAGCATAGGCGCCTGGTGGCTAGCGCATGTCTGCCCCAGGGACAGGTGGCCAAGGAGCTGCTGTCTCCTTGGTCCCAGAGGCTCAGGACTGGCATGCTTTCTGCCCAGACTCCTTCCTAAGAGTGGAGCACGCGCCCTGCCCTACTCATCCCCTCCTCTCTCCGTAGCAGCCAGGTTTCCCTCTCAATGCACACAGAGCGGGTGACACTTGTATTGCCACCGGCCGCTGTGCCTGCCAGGGCTGGCTCTCCTGCTTCCCATTTCCAGACCAGAATGCCAACGGCTCCTGCACTTCTCCCTGGGCAGCGTGCTGCACCTTCCACACTCATGCTCCTGGGGAGAGCAGTGAAAGACGTGTCCCTTTCCTTATGGTTCTTTCCACAGACCCAACGTCGCTTCTATCTCAGGCAGAGGGGACGCTCTGGCAAAGAAGATTTCGCTCCATGCGGGTATCTTCCACCATGCTGCGGAGACTTGCTCAGGCATTCAGCTGCAGCATCAAACACATCCGATTCTGATTTCCCAACGAATGCTGTGCTTTCGCATAGCAGATGCCGGGGCAAAGAGGCGATCGCTGTATGCGGGTTGTTCCACCCGCGAGACTGGGCACAGGCAAGCAGCAGAAGAGCCCGCAGAACCGATTCTGATTTCCCAGCGACTGCTATGCGTTCCAGAGTTTTTCAGCTTGGCGCGAAATGCACTTCGCTGCTGCTTCCTCAGCAAGGCTTTCGTCGTTCGCTCTGTTGTGGCAGGGAAACAGAGCCCCGGGAGAGCTGGTGCCTTTTGGGCCCTGCTTTCCCGGGCTCCAAGTTCTCGCCCGGGGTTCACCTTGCTAAGCCGAACTAAGCAGACACAGTCACAACCCTGCAGCAACGTGCATGGCCTAGGATGGGACTCTATGCACACTACCTTCTCCCGGTGTAAGCAACGCTTGGCCTTTGGCAGTGGACCTCAGGTGGATTCGCAGACTAGGTCAGTGCCTTCCTCACAGGAGAGGAGAGGCGACAGGATCCCTGAACACCGCCCGTTACTAAATGGGGAGCATTCGGGGATTGTTGCCACTCCTTTCCCGGCACACCCCCAGCCACCGACAAGGAGGAAGATGGCATCTGACTGCCCATTCTCGAGGGAGCTGTTTCTGCGAGTTTAGGGTAAGGTGCCTGGTAGCAAGCCCAAGTCTGCCCTACGGACAGTTGTCCAAGGAGATGCTGTGCCCTTGGGACCAGACGCACAGGACAGGCCTGCCTTCTGCCCAGACTCCTTCCTCAGAGTGGAGCACGCGTCCCTGCCCTAGTCGTCCCCTCATGTCTCCTTAGCAGCCAGGCTTCGTCTCTTCGCACAGGGAGCGGGTGACATTTGTCTTGCCACCGGCCTGCTGTTCCTGCCAGGGCACGCTCTCCTGCTTCCCGAGCGTTTCCTGACCCCAAGGTAAATGACTCCTTCTCTTCTCTGGGGGTGGCGTGCTGCGCCTTTGCCACACTTGCTCCTGGGGAGCGTGCTGCCCGGGGAGAAGAGCAGGAGCCGTTGGCTTTCTGGTCTGGAAACGTTTGCGAAGTAAGAGAGCCGGCCCTGGCAGGCACAGCGGCCGGTAGCAATACAAGTGTCACCCGCTCCCAGTGCAGAGATTCAGAAGCCTGGTTGCTAAGGAGACAGGAGGGGATGAGTAGAGCAGGGCGCGTGCTCCACTCTTAGGAAGGAGTCTGGGCAGAAAGCATGCCTGTCCTGAGCCTCTGGGCCCAAGGAGACAGCAGCTCCTTGGCCACTTGTCCCTGGGGCAGACATGCGCTAGCCACCAGGTGCCTACGCTGAACTCGCAGAAAGAGCTCCCTGAAATAACGGGGAGTCAGATGCCGTCTTCCTCCAGGATGTGGAAGCTTGGAGGAGGTACGGGGTTTAAGGGGAAGGCGTTGGACAGTGCCCCAAAGGTCCTTATTCAGTGCACGGGCGGTGTGCAGGGATCCTGTCACCTCTCTTTTCCTGTGGGCAAAGCACTGGCCTAGTCCGGGAGTCTGCCTGAGCGCCAGAGTAAAAGGCCAAGCGTTGCCTACACTGGGAGATGGTAGTGTGCATAGATTGCCATCCTAGGCTACGCACGCTACTGGAGGGTTGTGGCTGTGTCTGCTTAGTTCGGTCTGGCAGGGTGAACCCAGGATGCGAACATGGAGCCCGGGAAAGCAAGGCCCAAGAGGCACCAGCTCTCCCGCAGCTCTTCTTCCCTGACGCGACTGAAGCCTTGCTGAGGAAGCAGCACCGAAGTGCTGTTAGCTCCAAGCCAAAGCCTCTGCGAAAGCACAGCATTCGCTGAGAAATGTTCTGCGGGCTGCTGCTGCTTGCCTGATCCCAGACTCGCGGTGGGAGAAACCCGCATACCGTGGAAGCCTCTTTTCCTGGGCATCTCTCCTGGGAAAGCACAGCGTTCCTTGGGAAATCTGAGTTGGGTTTGGGGATGCTGCTGCTGCTTGCCTGAGCTAGTCTCCGCGGCTTGGTGGAAGATACCCGCATGGAGCGAAATACTCTTTGCCCTACATCCCCGCTGCCTGAGAGACAAGCCAAGTGTGGGGAAGTCGCAGTACGCCGCCCCCAGAGAAGAGAAGGAGCCGTTGGCCTTGGGGTCGGGAAACGCTCGGGAAGCAGGATAGCCGCTCTTCTTCCCTGCCGCGACAGAGCAAATGACCAAAGCCTTGCTGAGGATGCAGCAGCGAAGCTCGGTTCACGCCAAACTGAAAACCTCTGCGAAAGCATAGCAGTCGCTGGGAAATCAGAATCGGTTCTGCGGGCTCTTCTGCTGCTGTCCTAAGCCCAGTCTCGCGGGTGGAGAAACCCGCATACAGCGAAAGCCTCTTTGCCCAAGCATCTCTTCTGGGAAAGCACAGCATTCGTTGGGAAATCAGCATCGGATGTTGGGATGCTGCAGCTGAATGCCTGAGCTAGTCTCCGCAGCATTGTGGATGACACCCGCATGGAGCGAAATCCTCTTTGCCCTAGCACCCCTCTGCCTGAGAGAGAAGCGCGTTTGCGCCTGTGGAAAGAGCCTTAAGGAAAGGGACACGTCTTTAACTGCGCTCCCCAGGAGCATGTCTATGGAAGGTGCAGCACGCTGCCCAGGAAGAAGAGCAGGAGCCATTGGCCTTCTGGTCTGGAAACGGTTGCGAAGCAGGAGAGTAGGCCCTGGCAGGCACAGCGGCCAATGGCAATACAAGTGTCACCTGCTCCCTGTACAGAGAGATGGAAGCCTGGCTGCTACGGAGAGAGGAGGGAATGAGTAGGGCAGAGCGCGTGCTCAACGCTTAGGAAGGAGTCTGGGCAGAAAGCATGCCTGTCCTGAGCCTCTGGGCGCAAGGAGAGAGGAGCTCCTTGGCCACCTGTCCCTGGGGCAGACATGCGCTAGCCACCAGGTGCCTACGCTGAACTCTCAGAAACAGCTCCCTGAAATAACGGGGAGTGCGATGCCATCTTCCTCCAGGATGTGGAAGCTTGGAGGAGGCACGGCGTTTAAGGGGAAGGGGTTGGACAGTGCCCCAAAGGTCCCTATTCAGTGCACGGGCGGTGTGCAGTGTTCCTGTCACCTCTCCAAGTCTGGCCTTGGACAGGTGACCAAGGAGATGCTGTGCCCTTGGGACCAAAGGCACCGGAAAGGCCTGCCTTCTGCGCAGACTGCTTCCTCAGAGGGTAGTACGCACCCCTGCCCTAGTCGTCCCCTCATGTCAACATGGCAGGGGCTTCCACCTCTCCGCACAGGGAGCCTGGGACACTTGCCTTGCCACCGGCCTGCTGTTCGTGCCACGGCAGGCTATCCTGCTACCCGAGCGTTTCCCGACCCCAAGGCCAACGGCTCTTTCTCTTCTCCGGTGGTGGCGTGCTGTGCCTTCCACACACTTGCTCCTGGGGAGAGCGGTGACGGACGTTTGCAACCACGTTTCTCTCTCAGGCAGAAGGTATGCTAGGGCAAAGAGTATTTCGCTCCATGCGGGTATCTTCCACCGCATCCCCAAACCCAACTCAGATTTCCCAACGAATGCTGTGCTTTCCCAGGGCAGATGAGAAGGCAAAGAGGCTTTCGCTGTATGCGTGTTTCTCCCACCGCGTGACTGGGCTCAGGCAATCAGCAGCAACCCGCAGAACATTTCTCAGCGAATGCTGTGCTTTCGCAGATGCTTTGGCTTGGAGCGAACAGGAATTCGCCGCTGCTCTCTCAGCAAGGCTTCAGTCGCGTCAGGGATGAAAAGCTGCGGAAGAGCTGGTGCCTCTTGGGCCTTGCTTTCCCAGGCTCTGTGTTGGCGTCCTGGGTTCACCCTGCCAGGTCGAAATAAGTAGACACAGCCACAACCCTGCAGTAGCATGCGGAGCCTAGGATGGCACCCTATGCACAACTACCATTTCCCAGTGTAGGCATCGCTTGGCCTTTTACTCTGGCGCTCAGGCGGACTCGCAGACTAGGCCAGTGCTTTCCCACAGGAAAGGAGAGGTGACAAGATCCCTGCATACTGAATAGGGAGCTTTGTGGGACTGTCTCCACCCCTTCCCCTTAAACCCCGTGCCTCCTCCAAGCTTCCACATCCTGGAGGAAGACTTCATCTGACTTCCCGTTATTTCGGGAAGCTCTTTCTGCGAGTTCAGCATAGGCGCCTGGTGGCTAGCGCATGTCTGCCCCAGGGACAGGTGGCCAAGGAGCTGCTGTCTCCTTGGTCCCAGAGGCTCAGGACTGGCATGCTTTCTGCCCAGACTCCTTCCTAAGAGTGGAGCACGCGCCCTGCCCTACTCATCCCCTCCTCTCTCCGTAGCTGCCAGGTTTCCCTCTCAATGCACACAGAGCGGGTGACACTTGTATTGCCACCGGCCGCTGTGCCTGCCAGGGCTGGCTCTCCTGCTTCCCATTTCCAGACCAGAATGCCAACGGCTCCTGCACTTCTCCCTGGGCAGCGTGCTGCACCTTCCACACTCATGCTCCTGGGGAGAGCAGTGAAAGACGTGTCCCTTTCCTTATGGTTCTTTCCACAGACCCAACGTCGCTTCTATCTCAGGCAGAGGGGACGCTCTGGCAAAGAAGATTTCGCTCCATGCGGGTATCTTCCACCATGCTGCGGAGACTCGCTCAGGCATTCAGCTGCAGCATCAAACACATCCGATTCTGATTTCCCAACGAATGCTGTGCTTTCGCATAGCAGATGCCGGGGCAAAGAGGCGATCGCTGTATGCGGGTTCTTCCACCCGCGAGACTGGGCACAGGCAAGCAGCAGAAGAGCCCGCAGAACCGATTCTGATTTCCCAGCGACTGCTATGCGTTCCAGAGTTTTTCAGCTTGGCGCGAAATGCACTTCGCTGCTGCTTCCTCAGCAAGGCTTTCGTCGTTCGCTCTGTTGTGGCAGGGAAACAGAGCCCCGGGAGAGCTGGTGCCTTTTGGGCCCTGCTTTCCCGGGCTCCAAGTTCTCGCCCGGGGTTCACCTTGCTAAGCCGAACTAAGCAGACACAGTCACAACCCTGCAGCAACGTGCATGGCCTAGGATGGGACTCTATGCACACTACCTTCTCCCGGTGTAAGCAACGCTTGGCCTTTGGCAGTGGACCTCAGGTGGATTCGCAGACTAGGTCAGTGCCTTCCTCACAGGAGAGGAGAGGCGACAGGATCCCTGAACACCGCCCGTTACTAAATGGGGAGCATTCGGGGATTGTTGCCACTCCTTTCCCGGCACACCCCCAGCCACCGACAAGGAGGAAGATGGCATCTGACTGCCCATTCTCGAGGGAGCTGTTTCTGCGAGTTTAGGGTAAGGTGCCTGGTAGCAAGCCCAAGTCTGCCCTACGGACAGTTGTCCAAGGAGATGCTGTGCCCTTGGGACCAGACGCACAGGACAGGCCTGCCTTCTGCCCAGACTCCTTCCTCAGAGTGGAGCACGCGTCCCTGCCCTAGTCGTCCCCTCATGTCTCCTTAGCAGCCAGGCTTCGTCTCTTCGCACAGGGAGCGGGTGACATTTGTCTTGCCACCGGCCTGCTGTTCCTGCCAGGGCACGCTCTCCTGCTTCCCGAGCGTTTCCTGACCCCAAGGTAAATGACTCCTTCTCTTCTCTGGGGGTGGCGTGCTGCGCCTTTGCCACACTTGCTCCTGGGGAGCGTGCTGCCCGGGGAGAAGAGCAGGAGCCGTTGGCTTTCTGGTCTGGAAACGTTTGCGAAGTAAGAGAGCCGGCCCTGGCAGGCACAGCGGCCGGTAGCAATACAAGTGTCACCCGCTCCCAGTGCAGAGATTCAGAAGCCTGGTTGCTAAGGAGACAGGAGGGGATGAGTAGAGCAGGGCGCGTGCTCCACTCTTAGGAAGGAGTCTGGGCAGAAAGCATGCCTGTCCTGAGCCTCTGGGCCCAAGGAGACAGCAGCTCCTTGGCCACTTGTCCCTGGGGCAGACATGCGCTAGCCACCAGGTGCCTACGCTGAACTCGCAGAAAGAGCTCCCTGAAATAACGGGGAGTCAGATGCCGTCTTCCTCCAGGATGTGGAAGCTTGGAGGAGGTACGGGGTTTAAGGGGAAGGCGTTGGACAGTGCCCCAAAGGTCCTTATTCAGTGCACGGGCGGTGTGCAGGGATCCTGTCACCTCTCTTTTCCTGTGGGCAAAGCACTGGCCTAGTCCGGGAGTCTGCCTGAGCGCCAGAGTAAAAGGCCAAGCGTTGCCTACACTGGGAGATGGTAGTGTGCATAGATTGCCATCCTAGGCTACGCACGCTACTGGAGGGTTGTGGCTGTGTCTGCTTAGTTCGGTCTGGCAGGGTGAACCCAGGATGCGAACATGGAGCCCGGGAAAGCAAGGCCCAAGAGGCACCAGCTCTCCCGCAGCTCTTCTTCCCTGACGCGACTGAAGCCTTGCTGAGGAAGCAGCACCGAAGTGCTGTTAGCTCCAAGCCAAAGCCTCTGCGAAAGCACAGCATTCGCTGAGAAATGTTCTGCGGGCTGCTGCTGCTTGCCTGATCCCAGACTCGCGGTGGGAGAAACCCGCATACCGTGGAACCCTCTTTGCCTGGGCATCTCCCCTGGGAAAGCACAGCGTTCCTTGGGAAATCTGAGTTGGGTTTGGGGATGCTGCTGCTGCTTGCCTGAGCTAGTCTCCGCGGCTTGGTGGAAGATACCCGCATGGAGCGAAATACTCTTTGCCCTACATCCCCGCTGCCTGAGAGACAAGCCAAGTGTGGGGAAGTCGCAGCACGCCGCCCCCAGAGAAGAGAAGGAGCCGTTGGCCTTGGGGTCGGGAAACGCTCGGGAAGCAGGATAGCCGCTCTTCTTCCCTGCCGCGACAGAGCAAATGACCAAAGCCTTGCTGAGGATGCAGCAGCGAAGCTCGGTTCGCGCCAAACTGAAAACCTCTGCGAAAGCATAGCAGTCGCTGGGAAATCAGAATCGGTTCTGCGGGCTCTTCTGCTGCTGTCCTAAGCCCAGTCTCGCGGGTGGAGAAACCCGCATACAGCGAAAGCCTCTTTGCCCAAGCATCTCTTCTGGGAAAGCACAGCATTCGTTGGGAAATCAGCATCGGATGTTGGGATGCTGCAGCTGAATGCCTGAGCTAGTCTCCGCAGCATTGTGGATGACACCCGCATGGAGCGAAATCCTCTTTGCCCTAGCACCCCTCTGCCTGAGAGAGAAGCGCGTTTGCGCCTGTGGAAAGAGCCTTAAGGAAAGGGACACGTCTTTAACTGCGCTCCCCAGGAGCATGTCTATGGAAGGTGCAGCACGCTGCCCAGGAAGAAGAGCAGGAGCCATTGGCCTTCTGGTCTGGAAACGGTTGCGAAGCAGGAGAGTAGGCCCTGGCAGGCACAGCGGCCGATGGCAATACAAGTGTCACCTGCTCCCTGTACAGAGAGATGGAAGCCTGGCTGCTACGGAGAGAGGAGGGAATGAGTAGGGCAGAGCGCGTGCTCAACGCTTAGGAAGGAGTCTGGGCAGAAAGCATGCCTGTCCTGAGCCTCTGGGCGCAAGGAGAGAGGAGCTCCTTGGCCACCTGTCCCTGGGGCAGACATGCGCTAGCCACCAGGTGCCTACGCTGAACTCTCAGAAACAGCTCCCTGAAATAACGGGGAGTGCGATGCCATCTTCCTCCAGGATGTGGAAGCTTGGAGGAGGCACGGCGTTTAAGGGGAAGGGGTTGGACAGTGCCCCAAAGGTCCCTATTCAGTGCACGGGCGGTGTGCAGTGTTCCTGTCACCTCTCCAAGTCTGGCCTTGGACAGGTGACCAAGGAGATGCTGTGCCCTTGGGACCAAAGGCACCGGAAAGGCCTGCCTTCTGCGCAGACTGCTTCCTCAGAGGGTAGTACGCACCCCTGCCCTAGTCGTCCCCTCATGTCAACATGGCAGGGGCTTCCACCTCTCCGCACAGGGAGCCTGGGACACTTGCCTTGCCACCGGCCTGCTGTTCGTGCCACGGCAGGCTATCCTGCTACCCGAGCGTTTCCCGACCCCAAGGCCAACGGCTCTTTCTCTTCTCCGGTGGTGGCGTGCTGTGCCTTCCACACACTTGCTCCTGGGGAGAGCGGTGACGGACGTTTGCAACCACGTTTCTCTCTCAGGCAGAAGGTATGCTAGGGCAAAGAGTATTTCGCTCCATGCGGGTATCTTCCACCGCATCCCCAAACCCAACTCAGATTTCCCAACGAATGCTGTGCTTTCCCAGGGCAGATGAGAAGGCAAAGAGGCTTTCGCTGTATGCGTGTTTCTCCCACTGCGTGACTGGGCTCAGGCAATCAGCAGCAACCCGCAGAACATTTCTCAGCGAATGCTGTGCTTTCGCAGATGCTTTGGCTTGGAGCGAACAGGAATTCGCCGCTGCTCTCTCAGCAAGGCTTCAGTCGCGTCAGGGATGAAAAGCTGCGGAAGAGCTGGTGCCTCTTGGGCCTTGCTTTCCCAGGCTCTGTGTTGGCGTCCTGGGTTCACCCTGCCAGGTCGAAATAAGTAGACACAGCCACAACCCTGCAGTAGCATGCGGAGCCTAGGATGGCACCCTATGCACAACTACCATTTCCCAGTGTAGGCATCGCTTGGCCTTTTACTCTGGCGCTCAGGCGGACTCGCAGACTAGGCCAGTGCTTTCCCACAGGAAAGGAGAGGTGACAAGATCCCTGCATACTGAATAGGGAGCTTTGTGGGACTGTCTCCACCCCTTCCCCTTAAACCCCGTGCCTCCTCCAAGCTTCCACATCCTGGAGGAAGACTTCATCTGACTTCCCGTTATTTCGGGAAGCTCTTTCTGCGAGTTCAGCATAGGCGCCTGGTGGCTAGCGCATGTCTGCCCCAGGGACAGGTGGCCAAGGAGCTGCTGTCTCCTTGGTCCCAGAGGCTCAGGACTGGCATGCTTTCTGCCCAGACTCCTTCCTAAGAGTGGAGCACGCGCCCTGCCCTACTCATCCCCTCCTCTCTCCGTAGCAGCCAGGTTTCCCTCTCAATGCACACAGAGCGGGTGACACTTGTATTGCCACCGGCCGCTGTGCCTGCCAGGGCTGGCTCTCCTGCTTCCCATTTCCAGACCAGAATGCCAACGGCTCCTGCACTTCTCCCTGGGCAGCGTGCTGCACCTTCCACACTCATGCTCCTGGGGAGAGCAGTGAAAGACGTGTCCCTTTCCTTATGGTTCTTTCCACAGACCCAACGTCGCTTCTATCTCAGGCAGAGGGGACGCTCTGGCAAAGAAGATTTCGCTCCATGCGGGTATCTTCCACCATGCTGCGGAGACTTGCTCAGGCATTCAGCTGCAGCATCAAACACATCCGATTCTGATTTCCCAACGAATGCTGTGCTTTCGCATAGCAGATGCCGGGGCAAAGAGGCGATCGCTGTATGCGGGTTCTTCCACCCGCGAGACTGGGCACAGGCAAGCAGCAGAAGAGCCCGCAGAACCGATTCTGATTTCCCAGCGACTGCTATGCGTTCCAGAGTTTTTCAGCTTGGCGCGAAATGCACTTCGCTGCTGCTTCCTCAGCAAGGCTTTCGTCGTTCGCTCTGTTGTGGCAGGGAAACAGAGCCCCGGGAGAGCTGGTGCCTTTTGGGCCCTGCTTTCCCGGGCTCCAAGTTCTCGCCCGGGGTTCACCTTGCTAGCCGAACTAAGCAGACACAGTCACAACCCTGCAGCAACGTGCATGGCCTAGGATGGGACTCTATGCACACTACCTTCTCCCGGTGTAAGCAACGCTTGGCCTTTGGCAGTGGACCTCAGGTGGATTCGCAGACTAGGTCAGTGCCTTCCTCACAGGAGAGGAGAGGCGACAGGATCCCTGAACACCGCCCGTTATTAAATGGGGAGCATTCGGGGATTGTTGCCACTCCTTTCCCGGCACACCCCCAGCCACCGACAAGGAGGAAGATGGCATCTGACTGCCCATTCTCGAGGGAGCTGTTTCTGCGAGTTTAGGGTAAGGTGCCTGGTAGCAAGCCCAAGTCTGCCCTACGGACAGTTGTCCAAGGAGATGCTGTGCCCTTGGGACCAGACGCACAGGACAGGCCTGCCTTCTGCCCAGACTCCTTCCTCAGAGTGGAGCACGCGTCCCTGCCCTAGTCGTCCCCTCATGTCTCCTTAGCAGCCAGGCTTCGTCTCTTCGCACAGGGAGCGGGTGACATTTGTCTTGCCACCGGCCTGCTGTTCCTGCCAGGGCACGCTCTCCTGCTTCCCGAGCGTTTCCTGACCCCAAGGTAAATGACTCCTTCTCTTCTCTGGGGGTGGCGTGCTGCGCCTTTGCCACACTTGCTCCTGGGGAGCGTGCTGCCCGGGGAGAAAGGCAGGAGCCGTTGGCTTTCTGGTCTGGAAACGTTTGCGAAGTAAGAGAGCCGGCCCTGGCAGGCACAGCGGCCGGTAGCAATACAAGTGTCACCCGCTCCCAGTGCAGAGATTCAGAAGCCTGGTTGCTAAGGAGACAGGAGGGGATGAGTAGAGCAGGGCGCGTGCTCCACTCTTAGGAAGGAGTCTGGGCAGAAAGCATGCCTGTCCTGAGCCTCTGGGCCCAAGGAGACAGCAGCTCCTTGGCCACTTGTCCCTGGGGCAGACATGCGCTAGCCACCAGGTGCCTACGCTGAACTCGCAGAAAGAGCTCCCTGAAATAACGGGGAGTCAGATGCCGTCTTCCTCCAGGATGTGGAAGCTTGGAGGAGGTACGGGGTTTAAGGGGAAGGCGTTGGACAGTGCCCCAAAGGTCCTTATTCAGTGCACGGGTGGTGTGCAGGGATCCTGTCACCTCTCTTTTCCTGTGGGCAAAGCACTGGCCTAGTCCGGGAGTCTGCCTGAGCGCCAGAGTAAAAGGCCAAGCGTTGCCTACACTGGGAGATGGTAGTGTGCATAGATTGCCATCCTAGGCTACGCACGCTACTGGAGGGTTGTGGCTGTGTCTGCTTAGTTCGGTCTGGCAGGGTGAACCCAGGATGCGAACATGGAGCCCGGGAAAGCAAGGCCCAAGAGGCACCAGCTCTCCCGCAGCTCTTCTTCCCTGACGCGACTGAAGCCTTGCTGAGGAAGCAGCACCGAAGTGCTGTTAGCTCCAAGCCAAAGCCTCTGCGAAAGCACAGCATTCGCTGATAAATGTTCTGCGGGCTGCTGCTGCTTGCGTGATCCCAGACTCGCGGTGGGAGAAACCCGCATACCGTGGAAGCCTCTTTTCCTGGGCATCTCCCCTGGGAAAGCACAGCGTTCCTTGGGAAATCTGAGTTGGGTTTGGGGATGCTGCTGCTGCTTGCCTGAGCTAGTCTCCGCGGCTTGGTGGAAGATACCCGCATGGAGCGAAATACTCTTTGCCCTACATCCCCGCTGCCTGAGAGACAAGCCAAGTGTGGGGAAGTCGCAGCACGCCGCCCCCAGAGAAGAGAAGGAGCCGTTGGCCTTGGGGTCGGGAAACGCTCGGGAAGCAGGATAGCCGCTCTTCTTCCCTGCCGCGACAGAGCAAATGACCAAAGCCTTGCTGAGGATGCAGCAGCGAAGCTCGGTTCGCGCCAAACTGAAAACCTCTGCGAAAGCATAGCAGTCGCTGGGAAATCAGAATCGGTTCTGCGGGCTCTTCTGCTGCTGTCCTAAGCCCAGTCTCGCGGGTGGAGAAACCCGCATACAGCGAAAGCCTCTTTGCCCAAGCATCTCTTCTGGGAAAGCACAGCATTCGTTGGGAAATCAGCATCGGATGTTGGGATGCTGCAGCTGAATGCCTGAGCTAGTCTCCGCAGCATTGTGGATGACACCCGCATGGAGCGAAATCCTCTTTGCCCTAGCACCCCTCTGCCTGAGAGAGAAGCGCGTTTGCGCCTGTGGAAAGAGCCTTAAGGAAAGGGACACGTCTTTAACTGCGCTCCCCAGGAGCATGTACATGGAAGGTGCAGCACGCTGCCCAGGAAGAAGAGCAGGAGCCATTGGCCTTCTGGTCTGGAAACGGTTGCGAAGCAGGAGAGTAGGCCCTGGCAGGCACAGCGGCCGATGGCAATACAAGTGTCACCTGCTCCCTGTACAGAGAGATGGAAGCCTGGCTGCTACGGAGAGAGGAGGGAATGAGTAGGGCAGAGCGCGTGCTCAACGCTTAGGAAGGAGTCTGGGCAGAAAGCATGCCTGTCCTGAGCCTCTGGGCGCAAGGAGAGAGGAGCTCCTTGGCCACCTGTCCCTGGGGCAGACATGCGCTAGCCACCAGGTGCCTACGCTGAACTCTCAGAAACAGCTCCCTGAAATAACGGGGAGTGCGATGCCATCTTCCTCCAGGATGTGGAAGCTTGGAGGAGGCACGGCGTTTAAGGGGAAGGGGTTGGACAGTGCCCCAAAGGTCCCTATTCAGTGCACGGGCGGTGTGCAGTGTTCCTGTCACCTCTCCAAGTCTGGCCTTGGACAGGTGACCAAGGAGATGCTGTGCCCTTGGGACCAAAGGCACCGGAAAGGCCTGCCTTCTGCGCAGACTGCTTCCTCAGAGGGTAGTACGCACCCCTGCCCTAGTCGTCCCCTCATGTCAACATGGCAGGGGCTTCCACCTCTCCGCACAGGGAGCCTGGGACACTTGCCTTGCCACCGGCCTGCTGTTCGTGCCACGGCAGGCTATCCTGCTACCCGAGCGTTTCCCGACCCCAAGGCCAACGGCTCTTTCTCTTCTCCGGTGGTGGCGTGCTGTGCCTTCCACACACTTGCTCCTGGGGAGAGCGGTGACGGACGTTTGCAACCACGTTTCTCTCTCAGGCAGAAGGTATGCTAGGGCAAAGAGTATTTCGCTCCATGCGGGTATCTTCCACCGCATCCCCAAACCCAACTCAGATTTCCCAACGAATGCTGTGCTTTCCCAGGGCAGATGAGAAGGCAAAGAGGCTTTCGCTGTATGCGTGTTTCTCCCACCGCGTGACTGGGCTCAGGCAATCAGCAGCAACCCGCAGAACATTTCTCAGCGAATGCTGTGCTTTCGCAGATGCTTTGGCTTGGAGCGAACAGGAATTCGCCGCTGCTCTCTCAGCAAGGCTTCAGTCGCGTCAGGGATGAAAAGCTGCGGAAGAGCTGGTGCCTCTTGGGCCTTGCTTTCCCAGGCTCTGTGTTGGCGTCCTGGGTTCACCCTGCCAGGTCGAAATAAGTAGACACAGCCACAACCCTGCAGTAGCATGCGGAGCCTAGGATGGCACCCTATGCACAACTACCATTTCCCAGTGTAGGCATCGCTTGGCCTTTTACTCTGGCGCTCAGGCGGACTCGCAGACTAGGCCAGTGCTTTCCCACAGGAAAGGAGAGGTGACAAGATCCCTGCATACTGAATAGGGAGCTTTGTGGGACTGTCTCCACCCCTTCCCCTTAATCCCCGTGCCTCCTCCAAGCTTCCACATCCTGGAGGAAGACTTCATCTGACTTCCCATTATTTCGGGAAGCTCTTTCTGCGAGTTCAGCATAGGCGCCTGGTGGCTAGCGCATGTCTGCCCCAGGGACAGGTGGCCAAGGAGCTGCTGTCTCCTTGGTCCCAGAGGCTCAGGACTGGCATGCTTTCTGCCCAGACTCCTTCCTAAGAGTGGAGCACGCGCCCTGCCCTACTCATCCCCTCCTCTCTCCGTAGCAGCCAGGTTTCCCTCTCAATGCACACAGAGCGGGTGACACTTGTATTGCCACCGGCCGCTGTGCCTGCCAGGGCTGGCTCTCCTGCTTCCCATTTCCAGACCAGAATGCCAACGGCTCCTGCACTTCTCCCTGGGCAGCGTGCTGCACCTTCCACACTCATGCTCCTGGGGAGAGCAGTGAAAGACGTGTCCCTTTCCTTATGGTTCTTTCCACAGACCCAACGTCGCTTCTATCTCAGGCAGAGGGGACGCTCTGGCAAAGAAGATTTCGCTCCATGCGGGTATCTTCCACCATGCTGCGGAGACTCGCTCAGGCATTCAGCTGCAGCATCAAACACATCCGATTCTGATTTCCCAACGAATGCTGTGCTTTCGCATAGCAGATGCCGGGGCAAAGAGGCGATCGCTGTATGCGGGTTCTTCCACCCGCGAGACTGGGCACAGGCAAGCAGCAGAAGAGCCCGCAGAACCGATTCTGATTTCCCAGCGACTGCTATGCGTTCCAGAGTTTTTCAGCTTGGCGCGAAATGCACTTCGCTGCTGCTTCCTCAGCAAGGCTTTCGTCGTTCGCTCTGTTGTGGCAGGGAAACAGAGCCCCGGGAGAGCTGGTGCCTTTTGGGCCCTGCTTTCCCGGGCTCCAAGTTCTCGCCCGGGGTTCACCTTGCTAAGCCGAACTAAGCAGACACAGTCACAACCCTGCAGCAACGTGCATGGCCTAGGATGGGACTCTATGCACACTACCTTCTCCCGGTGTAAGCAACGCTTGGCCTTTGGCAGTGGACCTCAGGTGGATTCGCAGACTAGGTCAGTGCCTTCCTCACAGGAGAGGAGAGGCGACAGGATCCCTGAACACCGCCCGTTACTAAATGGGGAGCATTCGGGGATTGTTGCCACTCCTTTCCCGGCACACCCCCAGCCACCGACAAGGAGGAAGATGGCATCTGACTGCCCATTCTCGAGGGAGCTGTTTCTGCGAGTTTAGGGTAAGGTGCCTGGTAGCAAGCCCAAGTCTGCCCTACGGACAGTTGTCCAAGGAGATGCTGTGCCCTTGGGACCAGACGCACAGGACAGGCCTGCCTTCTGCCCAGACTCCTTCCTCAGAGTGGAGCACGCGTCCCTGCCCTAGTCGTCCCCTCATGTCTCCTTAGCAGCCAGGCTTCGTCTCTTCGCACAGGGAGCGGGTGACATTTGTCTTGCCACCGGCCTGCTGTTCCTGCCAGGGCACGCTCTCCTGCTTCCCGAGCGTTTCCTGACCCCAAGGTAAATGACTCCTTCTCTTCTCTGGGGGTGGCGTGCTGCGCCTTTGCCACACTTGCTCCTGGGGAGCGTGCTGCCCGGGGAGAAGAGCAGGAGCCGTTGGCTTTCTGGTCTGGAAACGTTTGCGAAGTAAGAGAGCCGGCCCTGGCAGGCACAGCGGCCGGTAGCAATACAAGTGTCACCCGCTCCCAGTGCAGAGATTCAGAAGCCTGGTTGCTAAGGAGACAGGAGGGGATGAGTAGAGCAGGGCGCGTGCTCCACTCTTAGGAAGGAGTCTGGGCAGAAAGCATGCCTGTCCTGAGCCTCTGGGCCCAAGGAGACAGCAGCTCCTTGGCCACTTGTCCCTGGGGCAGACATGCGCTAGCCACCAGGTGCCTACGCTGAACTCGCAGAAAGAGCTCCCTGAAATAACGGGGAGTCAGATGCCGTCTTCCTCCAGGATGTGGAAGCTTGGAGGAGGTACGGGGTTTAAGGGGAAGGCGTTGGACAGTGCCCCAAAGGTCCTTATTCAGTGCACGGGCGGTGTGCAGGGATCCTGTCACCTCTCTTTTCCTGTGGGCAAAGCACTGGCCTAGTCCGGGAGTCTGCCTGAGCGCCAGAGTAAAAGGCCAAGCGTTGCCTACACTGGGAGATGGTAGTGTGCATAGATTGCCATCCTAGGCTACGCACGCTACTGGAGGGTTGTGGCTGTGTCTGCTTAGTTCGGTCTGGCAGGGTGAACCCAGGATGCGAACATGGAGCCCGGGAAAGCAAGGCCCAAGAGGCACCAGCTCTCCCGCAGCTCTTCTTCCCTGACGCGACTGAAGCCTTGCTGAGGAAGCAGCACCGAAGTGCTGTTAGCTCCAAGCCAAAGCCTCTGCGAAAGCACAGCATTCGCTGAGAAATGTTCTGCGGGCTGCTGCTGCTTGCGTGATCCCAGACTCGCGGTGGGAGAAACCCGCATACCGTGGAAGCCTCTTTGCCTGGGCATCTCCCCTGGGAAAGCACAGCGTTCCTTGGGAAATCTGAGTTGGGTTTGGGGATGCTGCTGCTGCTTGCCTGAGCTAGTCTCCGCGGCTTGGTGGAAGATACCCGCATGGTGCGAAATACTCTTTGCCCTACATCCCCTCTGCCTGAGAGAGAAGCCAAGTGTGGGGAAGTCGCAGCACGCCGCCCCCAGAGAAGAGAAGGAACCGTTGGCCTTGGGGTCGGGAAACACTCGGGAAGCAGGATAGCCGCTCTTCTTCCCTGCCGCGACAGAGCAAATGACCAAAGCCTTGCTGAGGATGCAGCAGCGAAGCTCGGTTCGCGCCAAACTGAAAACCTCTGCGAAATATAGCAGTCGCTGGGAAATCAGAATCGGTTCTGCAGGCTCTTCTGCTGCTGTCCTAAGCCCAGTCTCGCGGGTGGAGAAACCCGCATACAGCGAAAGCCTCTTTGCCCAAGCATCTCTTCTGGGAAAGCACAGCATTCGTTGGGAAATCAGCATCGGATGTTGGGATGCTGCAGCTGAATGCCTGAGCTAGTCTCCGCAGCATTGTGGATGACACCCGCATGGAGCGAAATCCTCTTTGCCCTAGCACCCCTCTGCCTGAGAGAGAAGCGCGTTTGCGCCTGTGGAAAGAGCCTTAAGGAAAGGGACACGTCTTTAACTGCGCTCCCCAGGAGCATGTACATGGAAGGTGCAGCACGCTGCCCAGGAAGAAGAGCAGGAGCCATTGGCCTTCTGGTCTGGAAACGGTTGCGAAGCAGGAGAGTAGGCCCTGGCAGGCACAGCGGCCGATGGCAATACAAGTGTCACCTGCTCCCTGTACAGAGAGATGGAAGCCTGGCTGCTACGGAGAGAGGAGGGAATGAGTAGGGCAGAGCGCGTGCTCAACGCTTAGGAAGGAGTCTGGGCAGAAAGCATGCCTGTCCTGAGCCTCTGGGCGCAAGGAGAGAGGAGCTCCTTGGCCACCTGTCCCTGGGGCAGACATGCGCTAGCCACCAGGTGCCTACGCTGAACTCTCAGAAACAGCTCCCTGAAATAACGGGGAGTGCGATGCCATCTTCCTCCAGGATGTGGAAGCTTGGAGGAGGCACGGCGTTTAAGGGGAAGGGGTTGGACAGTGCCCCAAAGGTCCCTATTCAGTGCACGGGCGGTGTGCAGTGTTCCTGTCACCTCTCCAAGTCTGGCCTTGGACAGGTGACCAAGGAGATGCTGTGCCCTTGGGACCAAAGGCACCGGAAAGGCCTGCCTTCTGCGCAGACTGCTTCCTCAGAGGGTAGTACGCACCCCTGCCCTAGTCGTCCCCTCATGTCAACATGGCAGGGGCTTCCACCTCTCCGCACAGGGAGCCTGGGACACTTGCCTTGCCACCGGCCTGCTGTTCGTGCCACGGCAGGCTATCCTGCTACCCGAGCGTTTCCCGACCCCAAGGCCAACGGCTCTTTCTCTTCTCCGGTGGTGGCGTGCTGTGCCTTCCACACACTTGCTCCTGGGGAGAGCGGTGACGGACGTTTGCAACCACGTTTCTCTCTCAGGCAGAAGGTATGCTAGGGCAAAGAGTATTTCGCTCCATGCGGGTATCTTCCACCGCATCCCCAAACCCAACTCAGATTTCCCAACGAATGCTGTGCTTTCCCAGGGCAGATGAGAAGGCAAAGAGGCTTTCGCTGTATGCGTGTTTCTCCCACCGCGTGACTGGGCTCAGGCAATCAGCAGCAACCCGCAGAACATTTCTCAGCGAATGCTGTGCTTTCGCAGATGCTTTGGCTTGGAGCGAACAGGAATTCGCCGCTGCTCTCTCAGCAAGGCTTCAGTCGCGTCAGGGATGAAAAGCTGCGGAAGAGCTGGTGCCTCTTGGGCCTTGCTTTCCCAGGCTCTGTGTTGGCGTCCTGGGTTCACCCTGCCAGGTCGAAATAAGTAGACACAGCCACAACCCTGCAGTAGCATGCGGAGCCTAGGATGGCACCCTATGCACAACTACCATTTCCCAGTGTAGGCATCGCTTGGCCTTTTACTCTGGCGCTCAGGCGGACTCGCAGACTAGGCCAGTGCTTTCCCACAGGAAAGGAGAGGTGACAAGATCCCTGCATACTGAATAGGGAGCTTTGTGGGACTGTCTCCACCCCTTCCCCTTAAACCCCGTGCCTCCTCCAAGCTTCCACATCCTGGAGGAAGACTTCATCTGACTTCCCGTTATTTCGGGAAGCTCTTTCTGCGAGTTCAGCATAGGCGCCTGGTGGCTAGCGCATGTCTGCCCCAGGGACAGGTGGCCAAGGAGCTGCTGTCTCCTTGGTCCCAGAGGCTCAGGACTGGCATGCTTTCTGCCCAGACTCCTTCCTAAGAGTGGAGCACGCGCCCTGCCCTACTCATCCCCTCCTCTCTCCGTAGCAGCCAGGTTTCCCTCTCCATGCACACAGAGCGGGTGACACTTGTATTGCCACCGGCCGCTGTGCCTGCCAGGGCTGGCTCTCCTGCTTCCCATTTCCAGACCAGAATGCCAACGGCTCCTGCACTTCTCCCTGGGCAGCGTGCTGCACCTTCCACACTCATGCTCCTGGGGAGAGCAGTGAAAGACGTGTCCCTTTCCTTATGGTTCTTTCCACAGACCCAACGTCGCTTCTATCTCAGGCAGAGGGGACGCTCTGGCAAAGAAGATTTCGCTCCATGCGGGTATCTTCCACCATGCTGCGGAGACTCGCTCAGGCATTCAGCTGCAGCATCAAACACATCCGATTCTGATTTCCCAACGAATGCTGTGCTTTCGCATAGCAGATGCCGGGGCAAAGAGGCGATCGCTGTATGCGGGTTCTTCCACCCGCGAGACTGGGCACAGGCAAGCAGCAGAAGAGCCCGCAGAACCGATTCTGATTTCCCAGCGACTGCTATGCGTTCCAGAGTTTTTCAGCTTGGCGCGAAATGCACTTCGCTGCTGCTCCCTCAGCAAGGCTTTCGTCGTTCGCTCTGTTGTGGCAGGGAAACAGAGCCCCGGGAGAGCTGGTGCCTTTTGGGCCCTGCTTTCCCGGGCTCCAAGTTCTCGCCCGGGGTTCACCTTGCTAAGCCGAACTAAGCAGACACAGTCACAACCCTGCAGCAACGTGCATGGCCTAGGATGGGACTCTATGCACACTACCTTCTCCCGGTGTAAGCAACGCTTGGCCTTTGGCAGTGGACCTCAGGTGGATTCGCAGACTAGGTCAGTGCCTTCCTCACAGGAGAGGAGAGGCGACAGGATCCCTGAACACCGCCCGTTACTAAATGGGGAGCATTCGGGGATTGTTGCCACTCCTTTCCCGGCACACCCCCAGCCACCGACAAGGAGGAAGATGGCATCTGACTGCCCATTCTCGAGGGAGCTGTTTCTGCGAGTTTAGGGTAAGGTGCCTGGTAGCAAGCCCAAGTCTGCCCTACGGACAGTTGTCCAAGGAGATGCTGTGCCCTTGGGACCAGACGCACAGGACAGGCCTGCCTTCTGCCCAGACTCCTTCCTCAGAGTGGAGCACGCGTCCCTGCCCTAGTCGTCCCCTCATGTCTCCTTAGCAGCCAGGCTTCGTCTCTTCGCACAGGGAGCGGGTGACATTTGTCTTGCCACCGGCCTGCTGTTCCTGCCAGGGCACGCTCTCCTGCTTCCCGAGCGTTTCCTGACCCCAAGGTAAATGACTCCTTCTCTTCTCTGGGGGTGGCGTGCTGCGCCTTTGCCACACTTGCTCCTGGGGAGCGTGCTGCCCGGGGAGAAGAGCAGGAGCCGTTGGCTTTCTGGTCTGGAAACGTTTGCGAAGTAAGAGAGCCGGCCCTGGCAGGCACAGCGGCCGGTAGCAATACAAGTGTCACCCGCTCCCAGTGCAGAGATTCAGAAGCCTGGTTGCTAAGGAGACAGGAGGGGATGAGTAGAGCAGGGCACGTGCTCCACTCTTAGGAAGGAGTCTGGGCAGAAAGCATGCCTGTCCTGAGCCTCTGGGCCCAAGGAGACAGCAGCTCCTTGGCCACTTGTCCCTGGGGCAGACATGCGCTAGCCACCAGGTGCCTACGCTGAACTCGCAGAAAGAGCTCCCTGAAATAACGGGGAGTCAGATGCCGTCTTCCTCCAGGATGTGGAAGCTTGGAGGAGGTACGGGGTTTAAGGGGAAGGCGTTGGACAGTGCCCCAAAGGTCCTTATTCAGTGCACGGGCGGTGTGCAGGGATCCTGTCACCTCTCTTTTCCTGTGGGCAAAGCACTGGCCTAGTCCGGGAGTCTGCCTGAGCGCCAGAGTAAAAGGCCAAGCGTTGCCTACACTGGGAGATGGTAGTGTGCATAGATTGCCATCCTAGGCTACGCACGCTACTGGAGGGTTGTGGCTGTGTCTGCTTAGTTCGGTCTGGCAGGGTGAACCCAGGATGCGAACATGGAGCCCGGGAAAGCAAGGCCCAAGAGGCACCAGCTCTCCCGCAGCTCTTCTTCCCTGACGCGACTGAAGCCTTGCTGAGGAAGCAGCACCGAAGTGCTGTTAGCTCCAAGCCAAAGCCTCTGCGAAAGCACAGCATTCGCTGAGAAATGTTCTGCGGGCTGCTGCTGCTTGCCTGATCCCAGACTCGCGGTGGGAGAAACCCGCATACCGTGGAAGCCTCTTTTCCTGGGCATCTCCCCTGGGAAAGCACAGCGTTCCTTGGGAAATCTGAGTTGGGTTTGGGGATGCTGCTGCTGCTTGCCTGAGCTAGTCTCCGCGGCTTGGTGGAAGATACCCGCATGGTGCGAAATACTCTTTGCCCTACATCCCCTCTGCCTGAGAGAGAAGCCAAGTGTGGGGAAGTCGCAGCACGCCGCCCCCAGAGAAGAGAAGGAGCCGTTGGCCTTGGGGTCGGGAAACACTCGGGAAGCAGGATAGCCGCTCTTCTTCCCTGCCGCGACAGAGCAAATGACCAAAGCCTTGCTGAGGATGCAGCAGCGAAGCTCGGTTCGCGCCAAACTGAAAACCTCTGCGAAATATAGCAGTCGCTGGGAAATCAGAATCGGTTCTGCGGGCTCTTCTGCTGCTGTCCTAAGCCCAGTCTCGCGGGTGGAGAAACCCGCATACAGCGAAAGCCTCTTTGCCCAAGCATCTCTTCTGGGAAAGCACAGCATTCGTTGGGAAATCAGCATCGGATGTTGGGATGCTGCAGCTGAATGCCTGAGCTAGTCTCCGCAGCATTGTGGATGACACCCGCATGGAGCGAAATCCTCTTTGCCCTAGCACCCCTCTGCCTGAGAGAGAAGCGCGTTTGCGCCTGTGGAAAGAGCCTTAAGGAAAGGGACACGTCTTTAACTGCGCTCCCCAGGAGCATGTCTATGGAAGGTGCAGCACGCTGCCCAGGAAGAAGAGCAGGAGCCATTGGCCTTCTGGTCTGGAAACGGTTGCGAAGCAGGAGAGTAGGCCCTGGCAGGCACAGCGGCCGATGGCAATACAAGTGTCACCTGCTCCCTGTACAGAGAGATGGAAGCCTGGCTGCTACGGAGAGAGGAGGGAATGAGTAGGGCAGAGCGCGTGCTCAACGCTTAGGAAGGAGTCTGGGCAGAAAGCATGCCTGTCCTGAGCCTCTGGGCGCAAGGAGAGAGGAGCTCCTTGGCCACCTGTCCCTGGGGCAGACATGCGCTAGCCACCAGGTGCCTACGCTGAACTCTCAGAAACAGCTCCCTGAAATAACGGGGAGTGCGATGCCATCTTCCTCCAGGATGTGGAAGCTTGGAGGAGGCACGGCGTTTAAGGGGAAGGGGTTGGACAGTGCCCCAAAGGTCCCTATTCAGTGCACGGGCGGTGTGCAGTGTTCCTGTCACCTCTCCAAGTCTGGCCTTGGACAGGTGACCAAGGAGATGCTGTGCCCTTGGGACCAAAGGCACCGGAAAGGCCTGCCTTCTGCGCAGACTGCTTCCTCAGAGGGTAGTACGCACCCCTGCCCTAGTCGTCCCCTCATGTCAACATGGCAGGGGCTTCCACCTCTCCGCACAGGGAGCCTGGGACACTTGCCTTGCCACCGGCCTGCTGTTCGTGCCACGGCAGGCTATCCTGCTACCCGAGCGTTTCCCGACCCCAAGGCCAACGGCTCTTTCTCTTCTCCGGTGGTGGCGTGCTGTGCCTTCCACACACTTGCTCCTGGGGAGAGCGGTGACGGACGTTTGCAACCACGTTTCTCTCTCAGGCAGAAGGTATGCTAGGGCAAAGAGTATTTCGCTCCATGCGGGTATCTTCCACCGCATCCCCAAACCCAACTCAGATTTCCCAACGAATGCTGTGCTTTCCCAGGGCAGATGAGAAGGCAAAGAGGCTTTCGCTGTATGCGTGTTTCTCCCACCGCGTGACTGGGCTCAGGCAATCAGCAGCAACCCGCAGAACATTTCTCAGCGAATGCTGTGCTTTCGCAGATGCTTTGGCTTGGAGCGAACAGGAATTCGCCGCTGCTCTCTCAGCAAGGCTTCAGTCGCGTCAGGGATGAAAAGCTGCGGAAGAGCTGGTGCCTCTTGGGCCTTGCTTTCCCAGGCTCTGTGTTGGCGTCCTGGGTTCACCCTGCCAGGTCGAAATAAGTAGACACAGCCACAACCCTGCAGTAGCATGCGGAGCCTAGGATGGCACCCTATGCACAACTACCATTTCCCAGTGTAGGCATCGCTTGGCCTTTTACTCTGGCGCTCAGGCGGACTCGCAGACTAGGCCAGTGCTTTCCCACAGGAAAGGAGAGGTGACAAGATCCCTGCATACTGAATAGGGAGCTTTGTGGGACTGTCTCCACCCCTTCCCCTTAAACCCCGTGCCTCCTCCAAGCTTCCACATCCTGGAGGAAGACTTCATCTGACTTCCCGTTATTTCGGGAAGCTCTTTCTGCGAGTTCAGCATAGGCGCCTGGTGGCTAGCGCATGTCTGCCCCAGGGACAGGTGGCCAAGGAGCTGCTGTCTCCTTGGTCCCAGAGGCTCAGGACTGGCATGCTTTCTGCCCAGACTCCTTCCTAAGAGTGGAGCACGCGCCCTGCCCTACTCATCCCCTCCTCTCTCCGTAGCTGCCAGGTTTCCCTCTCAATGCACACAGAGCGGGTGACACTTGTATTGCCACCGGCCGCTGTGCCTGCCAGGGCTGGCTCTCCTGCTTCCCATTTCCAGACCAGAATGCCAACGGCTCCTGCACTTCTCCCTGGGCAGCGTGCTGCACCTTCCACACTCATGCTCCTGGGGAGAGCAGTGAAAGACGTGTCCCTTTCCTTATGGTTCTTTCCACAGACCCAACGTCGCTTCTATCTCAGGCAGAGGGGACGCTCTGGCAAAGAAGATTTCGCTCCATGCGGGTATCTTCCACCATGCTGCGGAGACTCGCTCAGGCATTCAGCTGCAGCATCAAACACATCCGATTCTGATTTCCCAACGAATGCTGTGCTTTCGCATAGCAGATGCCGGGGCAAAGAGGCGATCGCTGTATGCGGGTTGTTCCACCCGCGAGACTGGGCACAGGCAAGCAGCAGAAGAGCCCGCAGAACCGATTCTGATTTCCCAGCGACTGCTATGCGTTCCAGAGTTTTTCAGCTTGGCGCGAAATGCACTTCGCTGCTGCTTCCTCAGCAAGGCTTTCGTCGTTCGCTCTGTTGTGGCAGGGAAACAGAGCCCCGGGAGAGCTGGTGCCTTTTGGGCCCTGCTTTCCCGGGCTCCAAGTTCTCGCCCGGGGTTCACCTTGCTAAGCCGAACTAAGCAGACACAGTCACAACCCTGCAGCAACGTGCATGGCCTAGGATGGGACTCTATGCACACTACCTTCTCCCGGTGTAAGCAACGCTTGGCCTTTGGCAGTGGACCTCAGGTGGATTCGCAGACTAGGTCAGTGCCTTCCTCACAGGAGAGGAGAGGCGACAGGATCCCTGAACACCGCCCGTTACTAAATGGGGAGCATTCGGGGATTGTTGCCACTCCTTTCCCGGCACACCCCCAGCCACCGACAAGGAGGAAGATGGCATCTGACTGCCCATTCTCGAGGGAGCTGTTTCTGCGAGTTTAGGGTAAGGTGCCTGGTAGCAAGCCCAAGTCTGCCCTACGGACAGTTGTCCAAGGAGATGCTGTGCCCTTGGGACCAGACGCACAGGACAGGCCTGCCTTCTGCCCAGACTCCTTCCTCAGAGTGGAGCACGCGTCCCTGCCCTAGTCGTCCCCTCATGTCTCCTTAGCAGCCAGGCTTCGTCTCTTCGCACAGGGAGCGGGTGACATTTGTCTTGCCACCGGCCTGCTGTTCCTGCCAGGGCACGCTCTCCTGCTTCCCGAGCGTTTCCTGACCCCAAGGTAAATGACTCCTTCTCTTCTCTGGGGGTGGCGTGCTGCGCCTTTGCCACACTTGCTCCTGGGGAGCGTGCTGCCCGGGGAGAAGAGCAGGAGCCGTTGGCTTTCTGGTCTGGAAACGTTTGCGAAGTAAGAGAGCCGGCCCTGGCAGGCACAGCGGCCGGTAGCAATACAAGTGTCACCCGCTCCCAGTGCAGAGATTCAGAAGCCTGGTTGCTAAGGAGACAGGAGGGGATGAGTAGAGCAGGGCGCGTGCTCCACTCTTAGGAAGGAGTCTGGGCAGAAAGCATGCCTGTCCTGAGCCTCTGGGCCCAAAGAGACAGCAGCTCCTTGGCCACTTGTCCCTGGGGCAGACATGCGCTAGCCACCAGGTGCCTACGCTGAACTCGCAGAAAGAGCTCCCTGAAATAACGGGGAGTCAGATGCCGTCTTCCTCCAGGATGTGGAAGCTTGGAGGAGGTACGGGGTTTAAGGGGAAGGCGTTGGACAGTGCCCCAAAGGTCCTTATTCAGTGCACGGGCGGTGTGCAGGGATCCTGTCACCTCTCTTTTCCTGTGGGCAAAGCACTGGCCTAGTCCGGGAGTCTGCCTGAGCGCCAGAGTAAAAGGCCAAGCGTTGCCTACACTGGGAGATGGTAGTGTGCATAGATTGCCATCCTAGGCTACGCACGCTACTGGAGGGTTGTGGCTGTGTCTGCTTAGTTCGGTCTGGCAGGGTGAACCCAGGATGCGAACATGGAGCCCGGGAAAGCAAGGCCCAAGAGGCACCAGCTCTCCCGCAGCTCTTCTTCCCTGACGCGACTGAAGCCTTGCTGAGGAAGCAGCACCGAAGTGCTGTTAGCTTCAAGCCAAAGCCTCTGCGAAAGCACAGCATTCGCTGAGAAATGTTCTGCGGGCTGCTGCTGCTTGCGTGATCCCAGACTCGCGGTGGGAGAAACCCGCATACCGTGGAAGCCTCTTTTCCTGGGCATCTCCCCTGGGAAAGCACAGCGTTCCTTGGGAAATCTGAGTTGGGTTTGGGGATGCTGCTGCTGCTTGCCTGAGCTAGTCTCCGCGGCTTGGTGGAAGATACCCGCATGGAGCGAAATACTCTTTGCCCTACATCCCCGCTGCCTGAGAGACAAGCCAAGTGTGGGGAAGTCGCAGCACGCCGCCCCCAGAGAAGAGAAGGAGCCGTTGGCCTTGGGGTCGGGAAACGCTCGGGAAGCAGGATAGCTGCTCTTCTTCCCTGCCGCGACAGAGCAAATGACCAAAGCCTTGCTGAGGATGCAGCAGCGAAGCTCGGTTCACGCCAAACTGAAAACCTCTGCGAAAGCATAGCAGTCGCTGGGAAATCAGAATCGGTTCTGCGGGCTCTTCTGCTGCTGTCCTAAGCCCAGTCTCGCGGGTGGAGAAACCCGCATACAGCGAAAGCCTCTTTGCCCAAGCATCTCTTCTGGGAAAGCACAGCATTCGTTGGGAAATCAGCATCGGATGTTGGGATGCTGCAGCTGAATGCCTGAGCTAGTCTCCGCAGCATTGTGGATGACACCCGCATGGAGCGAAATCCTCTTTGCCCTAGCACCCCTCTGCCTGAGAGAGAAGCGCGTTTGCGCCTGTGGAAAGAGCCTTAAGGAAAGGGACACGTCTTTAACTGCGCTCCCCAGGAGCATGTCTATGGAAGGTGCAGCACGCTGCCCAGGAAGAAGAGCAGGAGCCATTGGCCTTCTGGTCTGGAAACGGTTGCGAAGCAGGAGAGTAGGCCCTGGCAGGCACAGCGGCCGATGGCAATACAAGTGTCACCTGCTCCCTGTACAGAGAGATGGAAGCCTGGCTGCTACGGAGAGAGGAGGGAATGAGTAGGGCAGAGCGCGTGCTCAACGCTTAGGAAGGAGTCTGGGCAGAAAGCATGCCTGTCCTGAGCCTCTGGGCGCAAGGAGAGAGGAGCTCCTTGGCCACCTGTCCCTGGGGCAGACATGCGCTAGCCACCAGGTGCCTACGCTGAACTCTCAGAAACAGCTCCCTGAAATAACGGGGAGTGCGATGCCATCTTCCTCCAGGATGTGGAAGCTTGGAGGAGGCACGGCGTTTAAGGGGAAGGGGTTGGACAGTGCCCCAAAGGTCCCTATTCAGTGCACGGGCGGTGTGCAGTGTTCCTGTCACCTCTCCAAGTCTGGCCTTGGACAGGTGACCAAGGAGATGCTGTGCCCTTGGGACCAAAGGCACCGGAAAGGCCTGCCTTCTGCGCAGACTGCTTCCTCAGAGGGTAGTACGCACCCCTGCCCTAGTCGTCCCCTCATGTCAACATGGCAGGGGCTTCCACCTCTCCGCACAGGGAGCCTGGGACACTTGCCTTGCCACCGGCCTGCTGTTCGTGCCACGGCAGGCTATCCTGCTACCCGAGCGTTTCCCGACCCCAAGGCCAACGGCTCTTTCTCTTCTCCGGTGGTGGCGTGCTGTGCCTTCCACACACTTGCTCCTGGGGAGAGCGGTGACGGACGTTTGCAACCACGTTTCTCTCTCAGGCAGAAGGTATGCTAGGGCAAAGAGTATTTCGCTCCATGCGGGTATCTTCCACCGCATCCCCAAACCCAACTCAGATTTCCCAACGAATGCTGTGCTTTCCCAGGGCAGATGAGAAGGCAAAGAGGCTTTCGCTGTATGCGTGTTTCTCCCACCGCGTGACTGGGCTCAGGCAATCAGCAGCAACCCGCAGAACATTTCTCAGCGAATGCTGTGCTTTCGCAGATGCTTTGGCTTGGAGCGAACAGGAATTCGCCGCTGCTCTCTCAGCAAGGCTTCAGTCGCGTCAGGGATGAAAAGCTGCGGAAGAGCTGGTGCCTCTTGGGCCTTGCTTTCCCAGGCTCTGTGTTGGCGTCCTGGGTTCACCCTGCCAGGTCGAAATAAGTAGACACAGCCACAACCCTGCAGTAGCATGCGGAGCCTAGGATGGCACCCTATGCACAACTACCATTTCCCAGTGTAGGCATCGCTTGGCCTTTTACTCTGGCGCTCAGGCGGACTCGCAGACTAGGCCAGTGCTTTCCCACAGGAAAGGAGAGGTGACAAGATCCCTGCATACTGAATAGGGAGCTTTGTGGGACTGTCTCCACCCCTTCCCCTTAAACCCCGTGCCTCCTCCAAGCTTCCACATCCTGGAGGAAGACTTCATCTGACTTCCCGTTATTTCGGGAAGCTCTTTCTGCGAGTTCAGCATAGGCGCCTGGTGGCTAGCGCATGTCTGCCCCAGGGACAGGTGGCCAAGGAGCTGCTGTCTCCTTGGTCCCAGAGGCTCAGGACTGGCATGCTTTCTGCCCAGACTCCTTCCTAAGAGTGGAGCACGCGCCCTGCCCTACTCATCCCCTCCTCTCTCCGTAGCTGCCAGGTTTCCCTCTCAATGCACACAGAGCGGGTGACACTTGTATTGCCACCGGCCGCTGTGCCTGCCAGGGCTGGCTCTCCTGCTTCCCATTTCCAGACCAGAATGCCAACGGCTCCTGCACTTCTCCCTGGGCAGCGTGCTGCACCTTCCACACTCATGCTCCTGGGGAGAGCAGTGAAAGACGTGTCCCTTTCCTTATGGTTCTTTCCACAGACCCAACGTCGCTTCTATCTCAGGCAGAGGGGACGCTCTGGCAAAGAAGATTTCGCTCCATGCGGGTATCTTCCACCATGCTGCGGAGACTCGCTCAGGCATTCAGCTGTAGCATCAAACACATCCGATTCTGATTTCCCAACGAATGCTGTGCTTTCGCATAGCAGATGCCGGGGCAAAGAGGCGATCGCTGTATGCGGGTTGTTCCACCCGCGAGACTGGGCACAGGCAAGCAGCAGAAGAGCCCGCAGAACCGATTCTGATTTCCCAGCCACTGCTATGCGTTCCAGAGTTTTTCAGCTTGGCGCGAAATGCACTTCGCTGCTGCTCCCTCAGCAAGGCTTTCGTCGTTCGCTCTGTTGTGGCAGGGAAACAGAGCCCCGGGAGAGCTGGTGCCTTTTGGGCCCTGCTTTCCCGGGCTCCAAGTTCTCGCCCGGGGTTCACCTTGCTAAGCCGAACTAAGCAGACACAGTCACAACCCTGCAGCAACGTGCATGGCCTAGGATGGGACTCTATGCACACTACCTTCTCCCGGTGTAAGCAACGCTTGGCCTTTGGCAGTGGACCTCAGGTGGATTCGCAGACTAGGTCAGTGCCTTCCTCACAGGAGAGGAGAGGCGACAGGATCCCTGAACACCGCCCGTTACTAAATGGGGAGCATTCGGGGATTGTTGCCACTCCTTTCCCGGCACACCCCCAGCCACCGACAAGGAGGAAGATGGCATCTGACTGCCCATTCTCGAGGGAGCTGTTTCTGCGAGTTTAGGGTAAGGTGCCTGGTAGCAAGCCCAAGTCTGCCCTACGGACAGTTGTCCAAGGAGATGCTGTGCCCTTGGGACCAGACGCACAGGACAGGCCTGCCTTCTGCCCAGACTCCTTCCTCAGAGTGGAGCACGCGTCCCTGCCCTAGTCGTCCCCTCATGTCTCCTTAGCAGCCAGGCTTCGTCTCTTCGCACAGGGAGCGGGTGACATTTGTCTTGCCACCGGCCTGCTGTTCCTGCCAGGGCACGCTCTCCTGCTTCCCGAGCGTTTCCTGACCCCAAGGTAAATGACTCCTTCTCTTCTCTGGGGGTGGCGTGCTGCGCCTTTGCCACACTTGCTCCTGGGGAGCGTGCTGCCCGGGGAGAAGAGCAGGAGCCGTTGGCTTTCTGGTCTGGAAACGTTTGCGAAGTAAGAGAGCCGGCCCTGGCAGGCACAGCGGCCGGTAGCAATACAAGTGTCACCCGCTCCCAGTGCAGAGATTCAGAAGCCTGGTTGCTAAGGAGACAGGAGGGGATGAGTAGAGCAGGGCGCGTGCTCCACTCTTAGGAAGGAGTCTGGGCAGAAAGCATGCCTGTCCTGAGCCTCTGGGCCCAAGGAGACAGCAGCTCCTTGGCCACTTGTCCCTGGGGCAGACATGCGCTAGCCACCAGGTGCCTACGCTGAACTCGCAGAAAGAGCTCCCTGAAATAACGGGGAGTCAGATGCCGTCTTCCTCCAGGATGTGGAAGCTTGGAGGAGGTACGGGGTTTAAGGGGAAGGCGTTGGACAGTGCCCCAAAGGTCCTTATTCAGTGCACGGGCGGTGTGCAGGGATCCTGTCACCTCTCTTTTCCTGTGGGCAAAGCACTGGCCTAGTCCGGGAGTCTGCCTGAGCGCCAGAGTAAAAGGCCAAGCGTTGCCTACACTGGGAGATGGTAGTGTGCATAGATTGCCATCCTAGGCTACGCACGCTACTGGAGGGTTGTGGCTGTGTCTGCTTAGTTCGGTCTGGCAGGGTGAACCCAGGATGCGAACATGGAGCCCGGGAAAGCAAGGCCCAAGAGGAACCAGCTCTCCCGCAGCTCTTCTTCCCTGACGCGACTGAAGCCTTGCTGAGGAAGCAGCACCGAAGTGCTGTTAGCTCCAAGCCAAAGCCTCTGCGAAAGCACAGCATTCGCTGAGAAATGTTCTGCGGGCTGCTGCTGCTTGCGTGATCCCAGACTCGCGGTGGGAGAAACCCGCATACCGTGGAAGCCTCTTTGCCTGGGCATCTCCCCTGGGAAAGCACAGCGTTCCTTGGGAAATCTGAGTTGGGTTTGGGGATGCTGCTGCTGCTTGCCTGAGCTAGTCTCCGCGGCTTGGTGGAAGATACCCGCATGGAGCGAAATACTCTTTGCCCTACATCCCCTCTGCCTGAGAGAGAAGCCAAGTGTGGGGAAGTCGCAGCACGCCGCCCCCAGAGAAGAGAAGGAGCCGTTGGCCTTGGGGTCGGGAAACACTCGGGAAGCAGGATAGCCGCTCTTCTTCCCTGCCGCGACAGAGCAAATGACCAAAGCCTTGCTGAGGATGCAGCAGCGAAGCTCGGTTCGCGCCAAACTGAAAACCTCTGCGAAATATAGCAGTCGCTGGGAAATCAGAATCGGTTCTGCGGGCTCTTCTGCTGCTGTCCTAAGCCCAGTCTCGCGGGTGGAGAAACCCGCATACAGCGAAAGCCTCTTTGCCCAAGCATCTCTTCTGGGAAAGCACAGCATTCGTTGGGAAATCAGCATCGGATGTTGGGATGCTGCAGCTGAATGCCTGAGCTAGTCTCCGCAGCATTGTGGATGACACCCGCATGGAGCGAAATCCTCTTTGCCCTAGCACCCCTCTGCCTGAGAGAGAAGCGCGTTTGCGCCTGTGGAAAGAGCCTTAAGGAAAGGGACACGTCTTTAACTGCGCTCCCCAGGAGCATGTCTATGGAAGGTGCAGCACGCTGCCCAGGAAGAAGAGCAGGAGCCATTGGCCTTCTGGTCTGGAAACGGTTGCGAAGCAGGAGAGTAGGCCCTGGCAGGCACAGCGGCCGATGGCAATACAAGTGTCACCTGCTCCCTGTACAGAGAGATGGAAGCCTGGCTGCTACGGAGAGAGGAGGGAATGAGTAGGGCAGAGCGCGTGCTCAACGCTTAGGAAGGAGTCTGGGCAGAAAGCATGCCTGTCCTGAGCCTCTGGGCGCAAGGAGAGAGGAGCTCCTTGGCCACCTGTCCCTGGGGCAGACATGCGCTAGCCACCAGGTGCCTACGCTGAACTCTCAGAAACAGCTCCCTGAAATAACGGGGAGTGCGATGCCATCTTCCTCCAGGATGTGGAAGCTTGGAGGAGGCACGGCGTTTAAGGGGAAGGGGTTGGACAGTGCCCCAAAGGTCCCTATTCAGTGCACGGGCGGTGTGCAGTGTTCCTGTCACCTCTCCAAGTCTGGCCTTGGACAGGTGACCAAGGAGATGCTGTGCCCTTGGGACCAAAGGCACCGGAAAGGCCTGCCTTCTGCGCAGACTGCTTCCTCAGAGGGTAGTACGCACCCCTGCCCTAGTCGTCCCCTCATGTCAACATGGCAGGGGCTTCCACCTCTCCGCACAGGGAGCCTGGGACACTTGCCTTGCCACCGGCCTGCTGTTCGTGCCACGGCAGGCTATCCTGCTACCCGAGCGTTTCCCGACCCCAAGGCCAACGGCTCTTTCTCTTCTCCGGTGGTGGCGTGCTGTGCCTTCCACACACTTGCTCCTGGGGAGAGCGGTGACGGACGTTTGCAACCACGTTTCTCTCTCAGGCAGAAGGTATGCTAGGGCAAAGAGTATTTCGCTCCATGCGGGTATCTTCCACCGCATCCCCAAACCCAACTCAGATTTCCCAACGAATGCTGTGCTTTCCCAGGGCAGATGAGAAGGCAAAGAGGCTTTCGCTGTATGCGTGTTTCTCCCACCGCGTGACTGGGCTCAGGCAATCAGCAGCAACCCGCAGAACATTTCTCAGCGAATGCTGTGCTTTCGCAGATGCTTTGGCTTGGAGCGAACAGGAATTCGCCGCTGCTCTCTCAGCAAGGCTTCAGTCGCGTCAGGGATGAAAAGCTGCGGAAGAGCTGGTGCCTCTTGGGCCTTGCTTTCCCAGGCTCTGTGTTGGCGTCCTGGGTTCACCCTGCCAGGTCGAAATAAGTAGACACAGCCACAACCCTGCAGTAGCATGCGGAGCCTAGGATGGCACCCTATGCACAACTACCATTTCCCAGTGTAGGCATCGCTTGGCCTTTTACTCTGGCGCTCAGGCGGACTCGCAGACTAGGCCAGTGCTTTCCCACAGGAAAGGAGAGGTGACAAGATCCCTGCATACTGAATAGGGAGCATTGTGGGACTGTCTCCAACCCTTCCCCTTAAACCCCGTGCCTCCTCCAAGCTTCCACATCCTGGAGGAAGACTTCATCTGACTTCCCGTTATTTCGGGAAGCTCTTTCTGCGAGTTCAGCATAGGCGCCTGGTGGCTAGCGCATGTCTGCCCCAGGGACAGGTGGCCAAGGAGCTGCTGTCTCCTTGGTCCCAGAGGCTCAGGACTGGCATGCTTTCTGCCCAGACTCCTTCCTAAGAGTGGAGCACGCGCCCTGCCCTACTCATCCCCTCCTCTCTCCGTAGCTGCCAGGTTTCCCTCTCAATGCACACAGAGCGGGTGACACTTGTATTGCCACCGGCCGCTGTGCCTGCCAGGGCTGGCTCTCCTGCTTCCCATTTCCAGACCAGAATGCCAACGGCTCCTGCACTTCTCCCTGGGCAGCGTGCTGCACCTTCCACACTCATGCTCCTGGGGAGAGCAGTGAAAGACGTGTCCCTTTCCTTATGGTTCTTTCCACAGACCCAACGTCGCTTCTATCTCAGGCAGAGGGGACGCTCTGGCAAAGAAGATTTCGCTCCATGCGGGTATCTTCCACCATGCTGCGTAGACTCGCTCAGGCATTCAGCTGCAGCATCAAACACATCCGATTCTGATTTCCCAACGAATGCTGTGCTTTCGCATAGCAGATGCCGGGGCAAAGAGGCGATCGCTGTATGCGGGTTGTTCCACCCGCGAGACTGGGCACAGGCAAGCAGCAGAAGAGCCCGCAGACCCGATTCTGATTTCCCAGCGACTGCTATGCGTTCCAGAGTTTTTCAGCTTGGCGCGAAATGCACTTCGCTGCTGCTTCCTCAGCAAGGCTTTCGTCGTTCGCTCTGTTGTGGCAGGGAAACAGAGCCCCGGGAGAGCTGGTGCCTTTTGGGCCCTGCTTTCCCGGGCTCCAAGTTCTCGCCCGGGGTTCACCTTGCTAAGCCGAACTAAGCAGACACAGTCACAACCCTGCAGCAACGTGCATGGCCTAGGATGGGACTCTATGCACACTACCTTCTCCCGGTGTAAGCAACGCTTGGCCTTTGGCAGTGGACCTCAGGTGGATTCGCAGACTAGGTCAGTGCCTTCCTCACAGGAGAGGAGAGGCGACAGGATCCCTGAACACCGCCCGTTACTAAATGGGGAGCATTCGGGGATTGTTGCCACTCCTTTCCCGGCACACCCCCAGCCACCGACAAGGAGGAAGATGGCATCTGACTGCCCATTCTCGAGGGAGCTGTTTCTGCGAGTTTAGGGTAAGGTGCCTGGTAGCAAGCCCAAGTCTGCCCTACGGACAGTTGTCCAAGGAGATGCTGTGCCCTTGGGACCAGACGCACAGGACAGGCCTGCCTTCTGCCCAGACTCCTTCCTCAGAGTGGAGCACGCGTCCCTGCCCTAGTCGTCCCCTCATGTCTCCTTAGCAGCCAGGCTTCGTCTCTTCGCACAGGGAGCGGGTGACATTTGTCTTGCCACCGGCCTGCTGTTCCTGCCAGGGCACGCTCTCCTGCTTCCCGAGCGTTTCCTGACCCCAAGGTAAATGACTCCTTCTCTTCTCTGGGGGTGGCGTGCTGCGCCTTTGCCACACTTGCTCCTGGGGAGCGTGCTGCCCGGGGAGAAGAGCAGGAGCCGTTGGCTTTCTGGTCTGGAAACGTTTGCGAAGTAAGAGAGCCGGCCCTGGCAGGCACAGCGGCCGGTAGCAATACAAGTGTCACCCGCTCCCAGTGCAGAGATTCAGAAGCCTGGTTGCTAAGGAGACAGGAGGGGATGAGTAGAGCAGGGCGCGTGCTCCACTCTTAGGAAGGAGTCTGGGCAGAAAGCATGCCTGTCCTGAGCCTCTGGGCCCAAAGAGACAGCAGCTCCTTGGCCACTTGTCCCTGGGGCAGACATGCGCTAGCCACCAGGTGCCTACGCTGAACTCGCAGAAAGAGCTCCCTGAAATAACGGGGAGTCAGATGCCGTCTTCCTCCAGGATGTGGAAGCTTGGAGGAGGTACGGGGTTTAAGGGGAAGGCGTTGGACAGTGCCCCAAAGGTCCTTATTCAGTGCACGGGCGGTGTGCAGGGATCCTGTCACCTCTCTTTTCCTGTGGGCAAAGCACTGGCCTAGTCCGGGAGTCTGCCTGAGCGCCAGAGTAAAAGGCCAAGCGTTGCCTACACTGGGAGATGGTAGTGTGCATAGATTGCCATCCTAGGCTACGCACGCTACTGGAGGGTTGTGGCTGTGTCTGCTTAGTTCGGTCTGGCAGGGTGAACCCAGGATGCGAACATGGAGCCCGGGAAAGCAAGGCCCAAGAGGCACCAGCTCTCCCGCAGCTCTTCTTCCCTGACGCGACTGAAGCCTTGCTGAGGAAGCAGCACCGAAGTGCTGTTAGCTTCAAGCCAAAGCCTCTGCGAAAGCACAGCATTCGCTGAGAAATGTTCTGCGGGCTGCTGCTGCTTGCGTGATCCCAGACTCGCGGTGGGAGAAACCCGCATACCGTGGAAGCCTCTTTTCCTGGGCATCTCCCCTGGGAAAGCACAGCGTTCCTTGGGAAATCTGAGTTGGGTTTGGGGATGCTGCTGCTGCTTGCCTGAGCTAGTCTCCGCGGCTTGGTGGAAGATACCCGCATGGAGCGAAATACTCTTTGCCCTACATCCCCGCTGCCTGAGAGACAAGCCAAGTGTGGGGAAGTCGCAGCACGCCGCCCCCAGAGAAGAGAAGGAGCCGTTGGCCTTGGGGTCGGGAAACGCTCGGGAAGCAGGATAGCCGCTCTTCTTCCCTGCCGCGACAGAGCAAATGACCAAAGCCTTGCTGAGGATGCAGCAGCGAAGCTCGGTTCACGCCAAACTGAAAACCTCTGCGAAAGCATAGCAGTCGCTGGGAAATCAGAATCGGTTCTGCGGGCTCTTCTGCTGCTGTCCTAAGCCCAGTCTCGCGGGTGGAGAAACCCGCATACAGCGAAAGCCTCTTTGCCCAAGCATCTCTTCTGGGAAAGCACAGCATTCGTTGGGAAATCAGCATCGGATGTTGGGATGCTGCAGCTGAATGCCTGAGCTAGTCTCCGCAGCATTGTGGATGACACCCGCATGGAGCGAAATCCTCTTTGCCCTAGCACCCCTCTGCCTGAGAGAGAAGCGCGTTTGCGCCTGTGGAAAGAGCCTTAAGGAAAGGGACACGTCTTTAACTGCGCTCCCCAGGAGCATGTCTATGGAAGGTGCAGCACGCTGCCCAGGAAGAAGAGCAGGAGCCATTGGCCTTCTGGTCTGGAAACGGTTGCGAAGCAGGAGAGTAGGCCCTGGCAGGCACAGCGGCCGATGGCAATACAAGTGTCACCTGCTCCCTGTACAGAGAGATGGAAGCCTGGCTGCTACGGAGAGAGGAGGGAATGAGTAGGGCAGAGCGCGTGCTCAACGCTTAGGAAGGAGTCTGGGCAGAAAGCATGCCTGTCCTGAGCCTCTGGGCGCAAGGAGAGAGGAGCTCCTTGGCCACCTGTCCCTGGGGCAGACATGCGCTAGCCACCAGGTGCCTACGCTGAACTCTCAGAAACAGCTCCCTGAAATAACGGGGAGTGCGATGCCATCTTCCTCCAGGATGTGGAAGCTTGGAGGAGGCACGGCGTTTAAGGGGAAGGGGTTGGACAGTGCCCCAAAGGTCCCTATTCAGTGCACGGGCGGTGTGCAGTGTTCCTGTCACCTCTCCAAGTCTGGCCTTGGACAGGTGACCAAGGAGATGCTGTGCCCTTGGGACCAAAGGCACCGGAAAGGCCTGCCTTCTGCGCAGACTGCTTCCTCAGAGGGTAGTACGCACCCCTGCCCTAGTCGTCCCCTCATGTCAACATGGCAGGGGCTTCCACCTCTCCGCACAGGGAGCCTGGGACACTTGCCTTGCCACCGGCCTGCTGTTCGTGCCACGGCAGGCTATCCTGCTACCCGAGCGTTTCCCGACCCCAAGGCCAACGGCTCTTTCTCTTCTCCGGTGGTGGCGTGCTGTGCCTTCCACACACTTGCTCCTGGGGAGAGCGGTGACGGACGTTTGCAACCACGTTTCTCTCTCAGGCAGAAGGTATGCTAGGGCAAAGAGTATTTCGCTCCATGCGGGTATCTTCCACCGCATCCCCAAACCCAACTCAGATTTCCCAACGAATGCTGTGCTTTCCCAGGGCAGATGAGAAGGCAAAGAGGCTTTCGCTGTATGCGTGTTTCTCCCACCGCGTGACTGGGCTCAGGCAATCAGCAGCAACCCGCAGAACATTTCTCAGCGAATGCTGTGCTTTCGCAGATGCTTTGGCTTGGAGCGAACAGGAATTCGCCGCTGCTCTCTCAGCAAGGCTTCAGTCGCGTCAGGGATGAAAAGCTGCGGAAGAGCTGGTGCCTCTTGGGCCTTGCTTTCCCAGGCTCTGTGTTGGCGTCCTGGGTTCACCCTGCCAGGTCGAAATAAGTAGACACAGCCACAACCCTGCAGTAGCATGCGGAGCCTAGGATGGCACCCTATGCACAACTACCATTTCCCAGTGTAGGCATCGCTTGGCCTTTTACTCTGGCGCTCAGGCGGACTCGCAGACTAGGCCAGTGCTTTCCCACAGGAAAGGAGAGGTGACAAGATCCCTGCATACTGAATAGGGAGCTTTGTGGGACTGTCTCCACCCCTTCCCCTTAAACCCCGTGCCTCCTCCAAGCTTCCACATCCTGGAGGAAGACTTCATCTGACTTCCCGTTATTTCGGGAAGCTCTTTCTGCGAGTTCAGCATAGGCGCCTGGTGGCTAGCGCATGTCTGCCCCAGGGACAGGTGGCCAAGGAGCTGCTGTCTCCTTGGTCCCAGAGGCTCAGGACTGGCATGCTTTCTGCCCAGACTCCTTCCTAAGAGTGGAGCACGCGCCCTGCCCTACTCATCCCCTCCTCTCTCCGTAGCTGCCAGGTTTCCCTCTCAATGCACACAGAGCGGGTGACACTTGTATTGCCACCGGCCGCTGTGCCTGCCAGGGCTGGCTCTCCTGCTTCCCATTTCCAGACCAGAATGCCAACGGCTCCTGCACTTCTCCCTGGGCAGCGTGCTGCACCTTCCACACTCATGCTCCTGGGGAGAGCAGTGAAAGACGTGTCCCTTTCCTTATGGTTCTTTCCACAGACCCAACGTCGCTTCTATCTCAGGCAGAGGGGACGCTCTGGCAAAGAAGATTTCGCTCCATGCGGGTATCTTCCACCATGCTGCGGAGACTCGCTCAGGCATTCAGCTGCAGCATCAAACACATCCGATTCTGATTTCCCAACGAATGCTGTGCTTTCGCATAGCAGATGCCGGGGCAAAGAGGCGATCGCTGTATGCGGGTTGTTCCACCCGCGAGACTGGGCACAGGCAAGCAGCAGAAGAGCCCGCAGAACCGATTCTGATTTCCCAGCCACTGCTATGCGTTCCAGAGTTTTTCAGCTTGGCGCGAAATGCACTTCGCTGCTGCTCCCTCAGCAAGGCTTTCGTCGTTCGCTCTGTTGTGGCAGGGAAACAGAGCCCCGGGAGAGCTGGTGCCTTTTGGGCCCTGCTTTCCCGGGCTCCAAGTTCTCGCCCGGGGTTCACCTTGCTAAGCCGAACTAAGCAGACACAGTCACAACCCTGCAGCAACGTGCATGGCCTAGGATGGGACTCTATGCACACTACCTTCTCCCGGTGTAAGCAACGCTTGGCCTTTGGCAGTGGACCTCAGGTGGATTCGCAGACTAGGTCAGTGCCTTCCTCACAGGAGAGGAGAGGCGACAGGATCCCTGAACACCGCCCGTTACTAAATGGGGAGCATTCGGGGATTGTTGCCACTCCTTTCCCGGCACACCCCCAGCCACCGACAAGGAGGAAGATGGCATCTGACTGCCCATTCTCGAGGGAGCTGTTTCTGCGAGTTTAGGGTAAGGTGCCTGGTAGCAAGCCCAAGTCTGCCCTACGGACAGTTGTCCAAGGAGATGCTGTGCCCTTGGGACCAGACGCACAGGACAGGCCTGCCTTCTGCCCAGACTCCTTCCTCAGAGTGGAGCACGCGTCCCTGCCCTAGTCGTCCCCTCATGTCTCCTTAGCAGCCAGGCTTCGTCTCTTCGCACAGGGAGCGGGTGACATTTGTCTTGCCACCGGCCTGCTGTTCCTGCCAGGGCACGCTCTCCTGCTTCCCGAGCGTTTCCTGACCCCAAGGTAAATGACTCCTTCTCTTCTCTGGGGGTGGCGTGCTGCGCCTTTGCCACACTTGCTCCTGGGGAGCGTGCTGCCCGGGGAGAAGAGCAGGAGCCGTTGGCTTTCTGGTCTGGAAACGTTTGCGAAGTAAGAGAGCCGGCCCTGGCAGGCACAGCGGCCGGTAGCAATACAAGTGTCACCCGCTCCCAGTGCAGAGATTCAGAAGCCTGGTTGCTAAGGAGACAGGAGGGGATGAGTAGAGCAGGGCGCGTGCTCCACTCTTAGGAAGGAGTCTGGGCAGAAAGCATGCCTGTCCTGAGCCTCTGGGCCCAAGGAGACAGCAGCTCCTTGGCCACTTGTCCCTGGGGCAGACATGCGCTAGCCACCAGGTGCCTACGCTGAACTCGCAGAAAGAGCTCCCTGAAATAACGGGGAGTCAGATGCCGTCTTCCTCCAGGATGTGGAAGCTTGGAGGAGGTACGGGGTTTAAGGGGAAGGCGTTGGACAGTGCCCCAAAGGTCCTTATTCAGTGCACGGGCGGTGTGCAGGGATCCTGTCACCTCTCTTTTCCTGTGGGCAAAGCACTGGCCTAGTCCGGGAGTCTGCCTGAGCGCCAGAGTAAAAGGCCAAGCGTTGCCTACACTGGGAGATGGTAGTGTGCATAGATTGCCATCCTAGGCTACGCACGCTACTGGAGGGTTGTGGCTGTGTCTGCTTAGTTCGGTCTGGCAGGGTGAACCCAGGATGCGAACATGGAGCCCGGGAAAGCAAGGCCCAAGAGGCACCAGCTCTCCCGCAGCTCTTCTTCCCTGACGCGACTGAAGCCTTGCTGAGGAAGCAGCACCGAAGTGCTGTTAGCTTCAAGCCAAAGCCTCTGCGAAAGCACAGCATTCGCTGAGAAATGTTCTGCGGGCTGCTGCTGCTTGCGTGATCCCAGACTCGCGGTGGGAGAAACCCGCATACCGTGGAAGCCTCTTTGCCTGGGCATCTCCCCTGGGAAAGCACAGCGTTCCTTGGGAAATCTGAGTTGGGTTTGGGGATGCTGCTGCTGCTTGCCTGAGCTAGTCTCCGCGGCTTGGTGGAAGATACCCGCATGGAGCGAAATACTCTTTGCCCTACATCCCCGCTGCCTGAGAGACAAGCCAAGTGTGGGGAAGTCGCAGCACGCCGCCCCCAGAGAAGAGAAGGAGCCGTTGGCCTTGGGGTCGGGAAACGCTCGGGAAGCAGGATAGCCGCTCTTCTTCCCTGCCGCGACAGAGCAAATGACCAAAGCCTTGCTGAGGATGCAGCAGCGAAGCTCGGTTCGCGCCAAACTGAAAACCTCTGCGAAAGCATAGCAGTCGCTGGGAAATCAGAATCGGTTCTGCGGGCTCTTCTGCTGCTGTCCTAAGCCCAGTCTCGCGGGTGGAGAAACCCGCATACAGCGAAAGCCTCTTTGCCCAAGCATCTCTTCTGGGAAAGCACAGCATTCGTTGGGAAATCAGCATCGGATGTTGGGATGCTGCAGCTGAATGCCTGAGCTAGTCTCCGCAGCATTGTGGATGACACCCGCATGGAGCGAAATCCTCTTTGCCCTAGCACCCCTCTGCCTGAGAGAGAAGCGCGTTTGCGCCTGTGGAAAGAGCCTTAAGGAAAGGGACACGTCTTTAACTGCGCTCCCCAGGAGCATGTCTATGGAAGGTGCAGCACGCTGCCCAGGAAGAAGAGCAGGAGCCATTGGCCTTCTGGTCTGGAAACGGTTGCGAAGCAGGAGAGTAGGCCCTGGCAGGCACAGCGGCCGATGGCAATACAAGTGTCACCTGCTCCCTGTACAGAGAGATGGAAGCCTGGCTGCTACGGAGAGAGGAGGGAATGAGTAGGGCAGAGCGCGTGCTCAACGCTTAGGAAGGAGTCTGGGCAGAAAGCATGCCTGTCCTGAGCCTCTGGGCGCAAGGAGAGAGGAGCTCCTTGGCCACCTGTCCCTGGGGCAGACATGCGCTAGCCACCAGGTGCCTACGCTGAACTCTCAGAAACAGCTCCCTGAAATAACGGGGAGTGCGATGCCATCTTCCTCCAGGATGTGGAAGCTTGGAGGAGGCACGGCGTTTAAGGGGAAGGGGTTGGACAGTGCCCCAAAGGTCCCTATTCAGTGCACGGGCGGTGTGCAGTGTTCCTGTCACCTCTCCAAGTCTGGCCTTGGACAGGTGACCAAGGAGATGCTGTGCCCTTGGGACCAAAGGCACCGGAAAGGCCTGCCTTCTGCGCAGACTGCTTCCTCAGAGGGTAGTACGCACCCCTGCCCTAGTCGTCCCCTCATGTCAACATGGCAGGGGCTTCCACCTCTCCGCACAGGGAGCCTGGGACACTTGCCTTGCCACCGGCCTGCTGTTCGTGCCACGGCAGGCTATCCTGCTACCCGAGCGTTTCCCGACCCCAAGGCCAACGGCTCTTTCTCTTCTCCGGTGGTGGCGTGCTGTGCCTTCCACACACTTGCTCCTGGGGAGAGCGGTGACGGACGTTTGCAACCACGTTTCTCTCTCAGGCAGAAGGTATGCTAGGGCAAAGAGTATTTCGCTCCATGCGGGTATCTTCCACCGCATCCCCAAACCCAACTCAGATTTCCCAACGAATGCTGTGCTTTCCCAGGGCAGATGAGAAGGCAAAGAGGCTTTCGCTGTATGCGTGTTTCTCCCACCGCGTGACTGGGCTCAGGCAATCAGCAGCAACCCGCAGAACATTTCTCAGCGAATGCTGTGCTTTCGCAGATGCTTTGGCTTGGAGCGAACAGGAATTCGCCGCTGCTCTCTCAGCAAGGCTTCAGTCGCGTCAGGGATGAAAAGCTGCGGAAGAGCTGGTGCCTCTTGGGCCTTGCTTTCCCAGGCTCTGTGTTGGCGTCCTGGGTTCACCCTGCCAGGTCGAAATAAGTAGACACAGCCACAACCCTGCAGTAGCGTGCGGAGCCTAGGATGGCACCCTATGCACAACTACCATTTCCCAGTGTAGGCATCGCTTGGCCTTTTACTCTGGCGCTCAGGCGGACTCGCAGACTAGGCCAGTGCTTTCCCACAGGAAAGGAGAGGTGACAAGATCCCTGCATACTGAATAGGGAGCTTTGTGGGACTGTCTCCACCCCTTTCCCTTAAACCCCGTGCCTCCTCCAAGCTTCCACATCCTGGAGGAAGACTTCATCTGACTTCCCGTTATTTCGGGAAGCTCTTTCTGCGAGTTCAGCATAGGCGCCTGGTGGCTAGCGCATGTCTGCCCCAGGGACAGGTGGCCAAGGAGCTGCTGTCTCCTTGGTCCCAGAGGCTCAGGACTGGCATGCTTTCTGCCCAGACTCCTTCCTAAGAGTGGAGCACGCGCCCTGCCCTACTCATCCCCTCCTCTCTCCGTAGCAGCCAGGTTTCCCTCTCAATGCACACAGAGCGGGTGACACTTGTATTGCCACCGGCCGCTGTGCCTGCCAGGGCTGGCTCTCCTGCTTCCCATTTCCAGACCAGAATGCCAACGGCTCCTGCACTTCTCCCTGGGCAGCGTGCTGCACCTTCCACACTCATGCTCCTGGGGAGAGCAGTGAAAGACGTGTCCCTTTCCTTATGGTTCTTTCCACAGACCCAACGTCGCTTCTATCTCAGGCAGAGGGGACGCTCTGGCAAAGAAGATTTCGCTCCATGCGGGTATCTTCCACCATGCTGCGGAGACTCGCTCAGGCATTCAGCTGCAGCATCAAACACATCCGATTCTGATTTCCCAACGAATGCTGTGCTTTCGCATAGCAGATGCCGGGGCAAAGAGGCGATCGCTGTATGCGGGTTCTTCCACCCGCGAGACTGGGCACAGGCAAGCAGCAGAAGAGCCCGCAGAACCGATTCTGATTTCCCAGCGACTGCTATGCGTTCCAGAGTTTTTCAGCTTGGCGCGAAATGCACTTCGCTGCTGCTCCCTCAGCAAGGCTTTCGTCGTTCGCTCTGTTGTGGCAGGGAAACAGAGCCCCGGGAGAGCTGGTGCCTTTTGGGCCCTGCTTTCCCGGGCTCCAAGTTCTCGCCCGGGGTTCACCTTGCTAAGCCGAACTAAGCAGACACAGTCACAACCCTGCAGCAACGTGCATGGCCTAGGATGGGACTCTATGCACACTACCTTCTCCCGGTGTAAGCAACGCTTGGCCTTTGGCAGTGGACCTCAGGTGGATTCGCAGACTAGGTCAGTGCCTTCCTCACAGGAGAGGAGAGGCGACAGGATCCCTGAACACCGCCCGTTACTAAATGGGGAGCATTCGGGGATTGTTGCCACTCCTTTCCCGGCACACCCCCAGCCACCGACAAGGAGGAAGATGGCATCTGACTGCCCATTCTCGAGGGAGCTGTTTCTGCGAGTTTAGGGTAAGGTGCCTGGTAGCAAGCCCAAGTCTGCCCTACGGACAGTTGTCCAAGGAGATGCTGTGCCCTTGGGACCAGACGCACAGGACAGGCCTGCCTTCTGCCCAGACTCCTTCCTCAGAGTGGAGCACGCGTCCCTGCCCTAGTCGTCCCCTCATGTCTCCTTAGCAGCCAGGCTTCGTCTCTTCGCACAGGGAGCGGGTGACATTTGTCTTGCCACCGGCCTGCTGTTCCTGCAAGGGCACGCTCTCCTGCTTCCCGAGCGTTTCCTGACCCCAAGGTAAATGACTCCTTCTCTTCTCTGGGGGTGGCGTGCTGCGCCTTTGCCACACTTGCTCCTGGGGAGCGTGCTGCCCGGGGAGAAGAGCAGGAGCCGTTGGCTTTCTGGTCTGGAAACGTTTGCGAAGTAAGAGAGCCGGCCCTGGCAGGCACAGCGGCCGGTAGCAATACAAGTGTCACCCGCTCCCAGTGCAGAGATTCAGAAGCCTGGTTGCTAAGGAGACAGGAGGGGATGAGTAGAGCAGGGCGCGTGCTCCACTCTTAGGAAGGAGTCTGGGCAGAAAGCATGCCTGTCCTGAGCCTCTGGGCCCAAAGAGACAGCAGCTCCTTGGCCACTTGTCCCTGGGGCAGACATGCGCTAGCCACCAGGTGCCTACGCTGAACTCGCAGAAAGAGCTCCCTGAAATAACGGGGAGTCAGATGCCGTCTTCCTCCAGGATGTGGAAGCTTGGAGGAGGTACGGGGTTTAAGGGGAAGGCGTTGGACAGTGCCCCAAAGGTCCTTATTCAGTGCACGGGCGGTGTGCAGGGATCCTGTCACCTCTCTTTTCCTGTGGGCAAAGCACTGGCCTAGTCCGGGAGTCTGCCTGAGCGCCAGAGTAAAGGCCAAGCGTTGCCTACACTGGGAGATGGTAGTGTGCATAGATTGCCATCCTAGGCTACGCACGCTACTGGAGGGTTGTGGCTGTGTCTGCTTAGTTCGGTCTGGCAGGGTGAACCCAGGATGCGAACATGGAGCCCGGGAAAGCAAGGCCCAAGAGGCACCAGCTCTCCCGCAGCTCTTCTTCCCTGACGCGACTGAAGCCTTGCTGAGGAAGCAGCACCGAAGTGCTGTTAGCTCCAAGCCAAAGCCTCTGCGAAAGCACAGCATTCGCTGAGAAATGTTCTGCGGGCTGCTGCTGCTTGCGTGATCCCAGACTCGCGGTGGGAGAAACCCGCATACCGTGGAAGCCTCTTTTCCTGGGCATCTCCCCTGGGAAAGCACAGCGTTCCTTGGGAAATCTGAGTTGGGTTTGGGGATGCTGCTGCTGCTTGCCTGAGCTAGTCTCCGCGGCTTGGTGGAAGATACCCGCATGGAGCGAAATACTCTTTGCCCTACATCCCCGCTGCCTGAGAGACAAGCCAAGTGTGGGGAAGTCACAGCACGCCGCCCCCAGAGAAGAGAAGGAGCCGTTGGCCTTGGGGTCGGGAAACGCTCGGGAAGCAGGATAGCCGCTCTTCTTCCCTGCCGCGACAGAGCAAATGACCAAAGCCTTGCTGAGGATGCAGCAGCGAAGCTCGGTTCACGCCAAACTGAAAACCTCTGCGAAAGCATAGCAGTCGCTGGGAAATCAGAATCGGTTCTGCGGGCTCTTCTGCTGCTGTCCTAAGCCCAGTCTCGCGGGTGGAGAAACCCGCATACAGCGAAAGCCTCTTTGCCCAAGCATCTCTTCCGGGAAAGCACAGCATTCGTTGGGAAATCAGCATCGGATGTTGGGATGCTGCAGCTGAATGCCTGAGCTAGTCTCCGCAGCATTGTGGATGACACCCGCATGGAGCGAAATCCTCTTTGCCCTAGCACCCCTCTGCCTGAGAGAGAAGCGCGTTTGCGCCTGTGGAAAGAGCCTTAAGGAAAGGGACACGTCTTTAACTGCGCTCCCCAGGAGCATGTCTATGGAAGGTGCAGCACGCTGCCCAGGAAGAAGAGCAGGAGCCATTGGCCTTCTGGTCTGGAAACGGTTGCGAAGCAGGAGAGTAGGCCCTGGCAGGCACAGCGGCCGATGGCAATACAAGTGTCACCTGCTCCCTGTACAGAGAGATGGAAGCCTGGCTGCTACGGAGAGAGGAGGGAATGAGTAGGGCAGAGCGCGTGCTCAACGCTTAGGAAGGAGTCTGGGCAGAAAGCATGCCTGTCCTGAGCCTCTGGGCGCAAGGAGAGAGGAGCTCCTTGGCCACCTGTCCCTGGGGCAGACATGCGCTAGCCACCAGGTGCCTACGCTGAACTCTCAGAAACAGCTCCCTGAAATAACGGGGAGTGCGATGCCATCTTCCTCCAGGATGTGGAAGCTTGGAGGAGGCACGGCGTTTAAGGGGAAGGGGTTGGACAGTGCCCCAAAGGTCCCTATTCAGTGCACGGGCGGTGTGCAGTGTTCCTGTCACCTCTCCAAGTCTGGCCTTGGACAGGTGACCAAGGAGATGCTGTGCCCTTGGGACCAAAGGCACCGGAAAGGCCTGCCTTCTGCGCAGACTGCTTCCTCAGAGGGTAGTACGCACCCCTGCCCTAGTCGTCCCCTCATGTCAACATGGCAGGGGCTTCCACCTCTCCGCACAGGGAGCCTGGGACACTTGCCTTGCCACCGGCCTGCTGTTCGTGCCACGGCAGGCTATCCTGCTACCCGAGCGTTTCCCGACCCCAAGGCCAACGGCTCTTTCTCTTCTCCGGTGGTGGCGTGCTGTGCCTTCCACACACTTGCTCCTGGGGAGAGCGGTGACGGACGTTTGCAACCACGTTTCTCTCTCAGGCAGAAGGTATGCTAGGGCAAAGAGTATTTCGCTCCATGCGGGTATCTTCCACCGCATCCCCAAACCCAACTCAGATTTCCCAACGAATGCTGTGCTTTCCCAGGGCAGATGAGAAGGCAAAGAGGCTTTCGCTGTATGCGTGTTTCTCCCACCGCGTGACTGGGCTCAGGCAATCAGCAGCAACCCGCAGAACATTTCTCAGCGAATGCTGTGCTTTCGCAGATGCTTTGGCTTGGAGCGAACAGGAATTCGCCGCTGCTCTCTCAGCAAGGCTTCAGTCGCGTCAGGGATGAAAAGCTGCGGAAGAGCTGGTGCCTCTTGGGCCTTGCTTTCCCAGGCTCTGTGTTGGCGTCCTGGGTTCACCCTGCCAGGTCGAAATAAGTAGACACAGCCACAACCCTGCAGTAGCATGCGGAGCCTAGGATGGCACCCTATGCACAACTACCATTTCCCAGTGTAGGCATCGCTTGGCCTTTTACTCTGGCGCTCAGGCGGACTCGCAGACTAGGCCAGTGCTTTCCCACAGGAAAGGAGAGGTGACAAGATCCCTGCATACTGAATAGGGAGCTTTGTGGGACTGTCTCCACCCCTTCCCCTTAAACCCCGTGCCTCCTCCAAGCTTCCACATCCTGGAGGAAGACTTCATCTGACTTCCCGTTATTTCGGGAAGCTCTTTCTGCGAGTTCAGCATAGGCGCCTAGTGGCTAGCGCATGTCTGCCCCAGGGACAGGTGGCCAAGGAGCTGCTGTCTCATTGGTCCCAGAGGCTCAGGACTGGCATGCTTTCTGCCCAGACTCCTTCCTAAGAGTGGAGCACGCGCCCTGCCCTACTCATCCCCTCCTCTCTCCGTAGCAGCCAGGTTTCCCTCTCAATGCACACAGAGCGGGTGACACTTGTATTGCCACCGGCCGCTGTGCCTGCCAGGGCTGGCTCTCCTGCTTCCCATTTCCAGACCAGAATGCCAACGGCTCCTGCACTTCTCCCTGGGCAGCGTGCTGCACCTTCCACACTCATGCTCCTGGGGAGAGCAGTGAAAGACGTGTCCCTTCCTTATGGTTCTTTCCACAGACCCAACGTCGCTTCTATCTCAGGCAGAGGGGACGCTCTGGCAAAGAAGATTTCGCTCCATGCGGGTATCTTCCACCATGCTGCGGAGACTCGCTCAGGCATTCAGCTGCAGCATCAAACACATCCGATTCTGATTTCCCAACGAATGCTGTGCTTTCGCATAGCAGATGCCGGGGCAAAGAGGCGATCGCTGTATGCGGGTTCTTCCACCCGCGAGACTGGGCACAGGCAAGCAGCAGAAGAGCCCGCAGAACCGATTCTGATTTCCCAGCGACTGCTATGCGTTCCAGAGTTTTTCAGCTTGGCGCGAAATGCACTTCGCTGCTGCTCCCTCAGCAAGGCTTTCGTCGTTCGCTCTGTTGTGGCAGGGAAACAGAGCCCCGGGAGAGCTGGTGCCTTTTGGGCCCTGCTTTCCCGGGCTCCAAGTTCTCGCCCGGGGTTCACCTTGCTAAGCCGAACTAAGCAGACACAGTCACAACCCTGCAGCAACGTGCATGGCCTAGGATGGGACTCTATGCACACTACCTTCTCCCGGTGTAAGCAACGCTTGGCCTTTGGCAGTGGACCTCAGGTGGATTCGCAGACTAGGTCAGTGCCTTCCTCACAGGAGAGGAGAGGCGACAGGATCCCTGAACACCGCCCGTTACTAAATGGGGAGCATTCGGGGATTGTTGCCACTCCTTTCCCGGCACACCCCCAGCCACCGACAAGGAGGAAGATGGCATCTGACTGCCCATTCTCGAGGGAGCTGTTTCTGCGAGTTTAGGGTAAGGTGCCTGGTAGCAAGCCCAAGTCTGCCCTACGGACAGTTGTCCAAGGAGATGCTGTGCCCTTGGGACCAGACGCACAGGACAGGCCTGCCTTCTGCCCAGACTCCTTCCTCAGAGTGGAGCACGCGTCCCTGCCCTAGTCGTCCCCTCATGTCTCCTTAGCAGCCAGGCTTCGTCTCTTCGCACAGGGAGCGGGTGACATTTGTCTTGCCACCGGCCTGCTGTTCCTGCCAGGGCACGCTCTCCTGCTTCCCGAGCGTTTCCTGACCCCAAGGTAAATGACTCCTTCTCTTCTCTGGGGGTGGCGTGCTGCGCCTTTGCCACACTTGCTCCTGGGGAGCGTGCTGCCCGGGGAGAAGAGCAGGAGCCGTTGGCTTTCTGGTCTGGAAACGTTTGCGAAGTAAGAGAGCCGGCCCTGGCAGGCACAGCGGCCGGTAGCAATACAAGTGTCACCCGCTCCCAGTGCAGAGATTCAGAAGCCTGGTTGCTAAGGAGACAGGAGGGGATGAGTAGAGCAGGGCGCGTGCTCCACTCTTAGGAAGGAGTCTGGGCAGAAAGCATGCCTGTCCTGAGCCTCTGGGCCCAAAGAGACAGCAGCTCCTTGGCCACTTGTCCCTGGGGCAGACATGCGCTAGCCACCAGGTGCCTACGCTGAACTCGCAGAAAGAGCTCCCTGAAATAACGGGGAGTCAGATGCCGTCTTCCTCCAGGATGTGGAAGCTTGGAGGAGGTACGGGGTTTAAGGGGAAGGCGTTGGACAGTGCCCCAAAGGTCCTTATTCAGTGCACGGGCGGTGTGCAGGGATCCTGTCACCTCTCTTTTCCTGTGGGCAAAGCACTGGCCTAGTCCGGGAGTCTGCCTGAGCGCCAGAGTAAAAGGCCAAGCGTTGCCTACACTGGGAGATGGTAGTGTGCATAGATTGCCATCCTAGGCTACGCACGCTACTGGAGGGTTGTGGCTGTGTCTGCTTAGTTCGGTCTGGCAGGGTGAACCCAGGATGCGAACATGGAGCCCGGGAAAGCAAGGCCCAAGAGGCACCAGCTCTCCCGCAGCTCTTCTTCCCTGACGCGACTGAAGCCTTGCTGAGGAAGCAGCACCGAAGTGCTGTTAGCTCCAAGCCAAAGCCTCTGCGAAAGCACAGCATTCGCTGAGAAATGTTCTGCGGGCTGCTGCTGCTTGCGTGATCCCAGACTCGCGGTGGGAGAAACCCGCATACCGTGGAAGCCTCTTTTCCTGGGCATCTCCCCTGGGAAAGCACAGCGTTCCTTGGGAAATCTGAGTTGGGTTTGGGGATGCTGCTGCTGCTTGCCTGAGCTAGTCTCCGCGGCTTGGTGGAAGATACCCGCATGGAGCGAAATACTCTTTGCCCTACATCCCCGCTGCCTGAGAGACAAGCCAAGTGTGGGGAAGTCGCAGCACGCCGCCCCCAGAGAAGAGAAGGAGCCGTTGGCCTTGGGGTCGGGAAACGCTCGGGAAGCAGGATAGCCGCTCTTCTTCCCTGCCGCGACAGAGCAAATGACCAAAGCCTTGCTGAGGATGCAGCAGCGAAGCTCGGTTCACGCCAAACTGAAAACCTCTGCGAAAGCATAGCAGTCGCTGGGAAATCAGAATCGGTTCTGCGGGCTCTTCTGCTGCTGTCCTAAGCCCAGTCTCGCGGGTGGAGAATCCCGCATACAGCGAAAGCCTCTTTGCCCAAGCATCTCTTCCGGGAAAGCACAGCATTGTTGGGAAATCAGCATCGGATGTTGGGATGCTGCAGCTGAATGCCTGAGCTAGTCTCCGCAGCATTGTGGATGACACCCGCATGGAGCGAAATCCTCTTTGCCCTAGCACCCCTCTGCCTGAGAGAGAAGCGCGTTTGCGCCTGTGGAAAGAGCCTTAAGGAAAGGGACACGTCTTTAACTGCGCTCCCCAGGAGCATGTCTATGGAAGGTGCAGCACGCTGCCCAGGAAGAAGAGCAGGAGCCATTGGCCTTCTGGTCTGGAAACGGTTGCGAAGCAGGAGAGTAGGCCCTGGCAGGCACAGCGGCCGATGGCAATACAAGTGTCACCTGCTCCCTGTACAGAGAGATGGAAGCCTGGCTGCTACGGAGAGAGGAGGGAATGAGTAGGGCAGAGCGCGTGCTCAACGCTTAGGAAGGAGTCTGGGCAGAAAGCATGCCTGTCCTGAGCCTCTGGGCGCAAGGAGAGAGGAGCTCCTTGGCCACCTGTCCCTGGGGCAGACATGCGCTAGCCACCAGGTGCCTACGCTGAACTCTCAGAAACAGCTCCCTGAAATAACGGGGAGTGCGATGCCATCTTCCTCCAGGATGTGGAAGCTTGGAGGAGGCACGGCGTTTAAGGGGAAGGGGTTGGACAGTGCCCCAAAGGTCCCTATTCAGTGCACGGGCGGTGTGCAGTGTTCCTGTCACCTCTCCAAGTCTGGCCTTGGACAGGTGACCAAGGAGATGCTGTGCCCTTGGGACCAAAGGCACCGGAAAGGCCTGCCTTCTGCGCAGACTGCTTCCTCAGAGGGTAGTACGCACCCCTGCCCTAGTCGTCCCCTCATGTCAACATGGCAGGGGCTTCCACCTCTCCGCACAGGGAGCCTGGGACACTTGCCTTGCCACCGGCCTGCTGTTCGTGCCACGGCAGGCTATCCTGCTACCCGAGCGTTTCCCGACCCCAAGGCCAACGGCTCTTTCTCTTCTCCGGTGGTGGCGTGCTGTGCCTTCCACACACTTGCTCCTGGGGAGAGCGGTGACGGACGTTTGCAACCACGTTTCTCTCTCAGGCAGAAGGTATGCTAGGGCAAAGAGTATTTCGCTCCATGCGGGTATCTTCCACCGCATCCCCAAACCCAACTCAGATTTCCCAACGAATGCTGTGCTTTCCCAGGGCAGATGAGAAGGCAAAGAGGCTTTCGCTGTATGCGTGTTTCTCCCACCGCGTGACTGGGCTCAGGCAATCAGCAGCAACCCGCAGAACATTTCTCAGCGAATGCTGTGCTTTCGCAGATGCTTTGGCTTGGAGCGAACAGGAATTCGCCGCTGCTCTCTCAGCAAGGCTTCAGTCGCGTCAGGGATGAAAAGCTGCGGAAGAGCTGGTGCCTCTTGGGCCTTGCTTTCCCAGGCTCTGTGTTGGCGTCCTGGGTTCACCCTGCCAGGTCGAAATAAGTAGACACAGCCACAACCCTGCAGTAGCATGCGGAGCCTAGGATGGCACCCTATGCACAACTACCATTTCCCAGTGTAGGCATCGCTTGGCCTTTTACTCTGGCGCTCAGGCGGACTCGCAGACTAGGCCAGTGCTTTCCCACAGGAAAGGAGAGGTGACAAGATCCCTGCATACTGAATAGGGAGCTTTGTGGGACTGTCTCCACCCCTTCCCCTTAAACCCCGTGCCTCCTCCAAGCTTCCACATCCTGGAGGAAGACTTCATCTGACTTCCCGTTATTTCGGGAAGCTCTTTCTGCGAGTTCAGCATAGGCGCCTGGTGGCTAGCGCATGTCTGCCCCAGGGACAGGTGGCCAAGGAGCTGCTGTCTCCTTGGTCCCAGAGGCTCAGGACTGGCATGCTTTCTGCCCAGACTCCTTCCTAAGAGTGGAGCACGCGCCCTGCCCTACTCATCCCCTCCTCTCTCCGTAGCAGCCAGGTTTCCCTCTCAATGCACACAGAGCGGGTGACACTTGTATTGCCACCGGCCGCTGTGCCTGCCAGGGCTGGCTCTCCTGCTTCCCATTTCCAGACCAGAATGCCAACGGCTCCTGCACTTCTCCCTGGGCAGCGTGCTGCACCTTCCACACTCATGCTCCTGGGGAGAGCAGTGAAAGACGTGTCCCTTTCCTTATGGTTCTTTCCACAGACCCAACGTCGCTTCTATCTCAGGCAGAGGGGACGCTCTGGCAAAGAAGATTTCGCTCCATGCGGGTATCTTCCACCATGCTGCGGAGACTCGCTCAGGCATTCAGCTGCAGCATCAAACACATCCGATTCTGATTTCCCAACGAATGCTGTGCTTTCGCATAGCAGATGCCGGGGCAAAGAGGCGATCGCTGTATGCGGGTTCTTCCACCCGCGAGACTGGGCACAGGCAAGCAGCAGAAGAGCCCGCAGAACCGATTCTGATTTCCCAGCGACTGCTATGCGTTCCAGAGTTTTTCAGCTTGGCGCGAAATGCACTTCGCTGCTGCTTCCTCAGCAAGGCTTTCGTCGTTCGCTCTGTTGTGGCAGGGAAACAGAGCCCCGGGAGAGCTGGTGCCTTTTGGGCCCTGCTTTCCCGGGCTCCAAGTTCTCGCCCGGGGTTCACCTTGCTAAGCCGAACTAAGCAGACACAGTCACAACCCTGCAGCAACGTGCATGGCCTAGGATGGGACTCTATGCACACTACCTTCTCCCGGTGTAAGCAACGCTTGGCCTTTGGCAGTGGACCTCAGGTGGATTCGCAGACTAGGTCAGTGCCTTCCTCACAGGAGAGGAGAGGCGACAGGATCCCTGAACACCGCCCGTTACTAAATGGGGAGCATTCGGGGATTGTTGCCACTCCTTTCCCGGCACACCCCCAGCCACCGACAAGGAGGAAGATGGCATCTGACTGCCCACTCTCGAGGGAGCTGTTTCTGCGAGTTTAGGGTAAGGTGCCTGGTAGCAAGCCCAAGTCTGCCCTACGGACAGTTGTCCAAGGAGATGCTGTGCCCTTGGGACCAGACGCACAGGACAGGCCTGCCTTCTGCCCAGACTCCTTCCTCAGAGTGGAGCACGCGTCCCTGCCCTAGTCGTCCCCTCATGTCTCCTTAGCAGCCAGGCTTCGTCTCTTCGCACAGGGAGCGGGTGACATTTGTCTTGCCACCGGCCTGCTGTTCCTGCCAGGGCACGCTCTCCTGCTTCCCGAGCGTTTCCTGACCCCAAGGTAAATGACTCCTTCTCTTCTCTGGGGGTGGCGTGCTGCGCCTTTGCCACACTTGCTCCTGGGGAGCGTGCTGCCCGGGGAGAAGAGCAGGAGCCGTTGGCTTTCTGGTCTGGAAACGTTTGCGAAGTAAGAGAGCCGGCCCTGGCAGGCACAGCGGCCGGTAGCAATACAAGTGTCACCCGCTCCCAGTGCAGAGATTCAGAAGCCTGGTTGCTAAGGAGACAGGAGGGGATGAGTAGAGCAGGGCGCGTGCTCCACTCTTAGGAAGGAGTCTGGGCAGAAAGCATGCCTGTCCTGAGCCTCTGGGCCCAAGGAGACAGCAGCTCCTTGGCCACTTGTCCCTGGGGCAGACATGCGCTAGCCACCAGGTGCCTACGCTGAACTCGCAGAAAGAGCTCCCTGAAATAACGGGGAGTCAGATGCCGTCTTCCTCCAGGATGTGGAAGCTTGGAGGAGGTACGGGGTTTAAGGGGAAGGCGTTGGACAGTGCCCCAAAGGTCCTTATTCAGTGCACGGGCGGTGTGCAGGGATCCTGTCACCTCTCTTTTCCTGTGGGCAAAGCACTGGCCTAGTCCGGGAGTCTGCCTGAGCGCCAGAGTAAAAGGCCAAGCGTTGCCTACACTGGGAGATGGTAGTGTGCATAGATTGCCATCCTAGGCTACGCACGCTACTGGAGGGTTGTGGCTGTGTCTGCTTAGTTCGGTCTGGCAGGGTGAACCCAGGATGCGAACATGGAGCCCGGGAAAGCAAGGCCCAAGAGGCACCAGCTCTCCCGCAGCTCTTCTTCCCTGACGCGACTGAAGCCTTGCTGAGGAAGCAGCACCGAAGTGCTGTTAGCTCCAAGCCAAAGCCTCTGCGAAAGCACAGCATTCGCTGAGAAATGTTCTGCGGGCTGCTGCTGCTTGCGTGATCCCAGACTCGCGGTGGGAGAAACCCGCATACCGTGGAAGCCTCTTTTCCTGGGCATCTCCCCTGGGAAAGCACAGCGTTCCTTGGGAAATCTGAGTTGGGTTTGGGGATGCTGCTGCTGCTTGCCTGAGCTAGTCTCCGCGGCTTGGTGGAAGATACCCGCATGGAGCGAAATACTCTTTGCCCTACATCCCCGCTGCCTGAGAGACAAGCCAAGTGTGGGGAAGTCGCAGCACGCCGCCCCCAGAGAAGAGAAGGAGCCGTTGGCCTTGGGGTCGGGAAACGCTCGGGAAGCAGGATAGCCGCTCTTCTTCCCTGCCGCGACAGAGCAAATGACCAAAGCCTTGCTGAGGATGCAGCAGCGAAGCTCGGTTCACGCCAAACTGAAAACCTCTGCGAAAGCATAGCAGTCGCTGGGAAATCAGAATCGGTTCTGCGGGCTCTTCTGCTGCTGTCCTAAGCCCAGTCTCGCGGGTGGAGAAACCCGCATACAGCGAAAGCCTCTTTGCCCAAGCATCTCTTCTGGGAAAGCACAGCATTCGTTGGGAAATCAGCATCGGATGTTGGGATGCTGCAGCTGAATGCCTGAGCTAGTCTCCGCAGCATTGTGGATGACACCCGCATGGAGCGAAATCCTCTTTGCCCTAGCACCCCTCTGCCTGAGAGAGAAGCGCGTTTGCGCCTGTGGAAAGAGCCTTAAGGAAAGGGACACGTCTTTAACTGCGCTCCCCAGGAGCATGTCTATGGAAGGTGCAGCACGCTGCCCAGGAAGAAGAGCAGGAGCCATTGGCCTTCTGGTCTGGAAACGGTTGCGAAGCAGGAGAGTAGGCCCTGGCAGGCACAGCGGCCGATGGCAATACAAGTGTCACCTGCTCCCTGTACAGAGAGATGGAAGCCTGGCTGCTACGGAGAGAGGAGGGAATGAGTAGGGCAGAGCGCGTGCTCAACGCTTAGGAAGGAGTCTGGGCAGAAAGCATGCCTGTCCTGAGCCTCTGGGCGCAAGGAGAGAGGAGCTCCTTGGCCACCTGTCCCTGGGGCAGACATGCGCTAGCCACCAGGTGCCTACGCTGAACTCTCAGAAACAGCTCCCTGAAATAACGGGGAGTGCGATGCCATCTTCCTCCAGGATGTGGAAGCTTGGAGGAGGCACGGCGTTTAAGGGGAAGGGGTTGGACAGTGCCCCAAAGGTCCCTATTCAGTGCACGGGCGGTGTGCAGTGTTCCTGTCACCTCTCCAAGTCTGGCCTTGGACAGGTGACCAAGGAGATGCTGTGCCCTTGGGACCAAAGGCACCGGAAAGGCCTGCCTTCTGCGCAGACTGCTTCCTCAGAGGGTAGTACGCACCCCTGCCCTAGTCGTCCCCTCATGTCAACATGGCAGGGGCTTCCACCTCTCCGCACAGGGAGCCTGGGACACTTGCCTTGCCACCGGCCTGCTGTTCGTGCCACGGCAGGCTATCCTGCTACCCGAGCGTTTCCCGACCCCAAGGCCAACGGCTCTTTCTCTTCTCCGGTGGTGGCGTGCTGTGCCTTCCACACACTTGCTCCTGGGGAGAGCGGTGACGGACGTTTGCAACCACGTTTCTCTCTCAGGCAGAAGGTATGCTAGGGCAAAGAGTATTTCGCTCCATGCGGGTATCTTCCACCGCATCCCCAAACCCAACTCAGATTTCCCAACGAATGCTGTGCTTTCCCAGGGCAGATGAGAAGGCAAAGAGGCTTTCGCTGTATGCGTGTTTCTCCCACCGCGTGACTGGGCTCAGGCAATCAGCAGCAACCCGCAGAACATTTCTCAGCGAATGCTGTGCTTTCGCAGATGCTTTGGCTTGGAGCGAACAGGAATTCGCCGCTGCTCTCTCAGCAAGGCTTCAGTCGCGTCAGGGATGAAAAGCTGCGGAAGAGCTGGTGCCTCTTGGGCCTTGCTTTCCCAGGCTCTGTGTTGGCGTCCTGGGTTCACCCTGCCAGGTCGAAATAAGTAGACACAGCCACAACCCTGCAGTAGCATGCGGAGCCTAGGATGGCACCCTATGCACAACTACCATTTCCCAGTGTAGGCATCGCTTGGCCTTTTACTCTGGCGCTCAGGCGGACTCGCAGACTAGGCCAGTGCTTTCCCACAGGAAAGGAGAGGTGACAAGATCCCTGCATACTGAATAGGGAGCTTTGTGGGACTGTCTCCACCCCTTCCCCTTAAACCCCGTGCCTCCTCCAAGCTTCCACATCCTGGAGGAAGACTTCATCTGACTTCCCGTTATTTCGGGAAGCTCTTTCTGCGAGTTCAGCATAGGCGCCTGGTGGCTAGCGCATGTCTGCCCCAGGGACAGGTGGCCAAGGAGCTGCTGTCTCCTTGGTCCCAGAGGCTCAGGACTGGCATGCTTTCTGCCCAGACTCCTTCCTAAGAGTGGAGCACGCGCCCTGCCCTACTCATCCCCTCCTCTCTCCGTAGCTGCCAGGTTTCCCTCTCAATGCACACAGAGCGGGTGACACTTGTATTGCCACCGGCCGCTGTGCCTGCCAGGGCTGGCTCTCCTGCTTCCCATTTCCAGACCAGAATGCCAACGGCTCCTGCACTTCTCCCTGGGCAGCGTGCTGCACCTTCCACACTCATGCTCCTGGGGAGAGCAGTGAAAGACGTGTCCCTTTCCTTATGGTTCTTTCCACAGACCCAACGTCGCTTCTATCTCAGGCAGAGGGGACGCTCTGGCAAAGAAGATTTCGCTCCATGCGGGTATCTTCCACCATGCTGCGGAGACTCGCTCAGGCATTCAGCTGCAGCATCAAACACATCCGATTCTGATTTCCCAACGAATGCTGTGCTTTCGCATAGCAGATGCCGGGGCAAAGAGGCGATCGCTGTATGCGGGTTGTTCCACCCGCGAGACTGGGCACAGGCAAGCAGCAGAAGAGCCCGCAGAACCGATTCTGATTTCCCAGCCACTGCTATGCGTTCCAGAGTTTTTCAGCTTGGCGCGAAATGCACTTCGCTGCTGCTCCCTCAGCAAGGCTTTCGTCGTTCGCTCTGTTGTGGCAGGGAAACAGAGCCCCGGGAGAGCTGGTGCCTTTTGGGCCCTGCTTTCCCGGGCTCCAAGTTCTCGCCCGGGGTTCACCTTGCTAAGCCGAACTAAGCAGACACAGTCACAACCCTGCAGCAACGTGCATGGCCTAGGATGGGACTCTATGCACACTACCTTCTCCCGGTGTAAGCAACGCTTGGCCTTTGGCAGTGGACCTCAGGTGGATTCGCAGACTAGGTCAGTGCCTTCCTCACAGGAGAGGAGAGGCGACAGGATCCCTGAACACCGCCCGTTACTAAATGGGGAGCATTCGGGGATTGTTGCCACTCCTTTCCCGGCACACCCCCAGCCACCGACAAGGAGGAAGATGGCATCTGACTGCCCATTCTCGAGGGAGCTGTTTCTGCGAGTTTAGGGTAAGGTGCCTGGTAGCAAGCCCAAGTCTGCCCTACGGACAGTTGTCCAAGGAGATGCTGTGCCCTTGGGACCAGACGCACAGGACAGGCCTGCCTTCTGCCCAGACTCCTTCCTCAGAGTGGAGCACGCGTCCCTGCCCTAGTCGTCCCCTCATGTCTCCTTAGCAGCCAGGCTTCGTCTCTTCGCACAGGGAGCGGGTGACATTTGTCTTGCCACCGGCCTGCTGTTCCTGCCAGGGCACGCTCTCCTGCTTCCCGAGCGTTTCCTGACCCCAAGGTAAATGACTCCTTCTCTTCTCTGGGGGTGGCGTGCTGCGCCTTTGCCACACTTGCTCCTGGGGAGCGTGCTGCCCGGGGAGAAGAGCAGGAGCCGTTGGCTTTCTGGTCTGGAAACGTTTGCGAAGTAAGAGAGCCGGCCCTGGCAGGCACAGCGGCCGGTAGCAATACAAGTGTCACCCGCTCCCAGTGCAGAGATTCAGAAGCCTGGTTGCTAAGGAGACAGGAGGGGATGAGTAGAGCAGGGCGCGTGCTCCACTCTTAGGAAGGAGTCTGGGCAGAAAGCATGCCTGTCCTGAGCCTCTGGGCCCAAGGAGACAGCAGCTCCTTGGCCACTTGTCCCTGGGGCAGACATGCGCTAGCCACCAGGTGCCTACGCTGAACTCGCAGAAAGAGCTCCCTGAAATAACGGGGAGTCAGATGCCGTCTTCCTCCAGGATGTGGAAGCTTGGAGGAGGTACGGGGTTTAAGGGGAAGGCGTTGGACAGTGCCCCAAAGGTCCTTATTCAGTGCACGGGCGGTGTGCAGGGATCCTGTCACCTCTCTTTTCCTGTGGGCAAAGCACTGGCCTAGTCCGGGAGTCTGCCTGAGCGCCAGAGTAAAAGGCCAAGCGTTGCCTACACTGGGAGATGGTAGTGTGCATAGATTGCCATCCTAGGCTACGCACGCTACTGGAGGGTTGTGGCTGTGTCTGCTTAGTTCGGTCTGGCAGGGTGAACCCAGGATGCGAACATGGAGCCCGGGAAAGCAAGGCCCAAGAGGCACCAGCTCTCCCGCAGCTCTTCTTCCCTGACGCGACTGAAGCCTTGCTGAGGAAGCAGCACCGAAGTGCTGTTAGCTTCAAGCCAAAGCCTCTGCGAAAGCACAGCATTCGCTGAGAAATGTTCTGCGGGCTGCTGCTGCTTGCGTGATCCCAGACTCGCGGTGGGAGAAACCCGCATACCGTGGAAGCCTCTTTGCCTGGGCATCTCCCCTGGGAAAGCACAGCGTTCCTTGGGAAATCTGAGTTGGGTTTGGGGATGCTGCTGCTGCTTGCCTGAGCTAGTCTCCGCGGCTTGGTGGAAGATACCCGCATGGAGCGAAATACTCTTTGCCCTACATCCCCGCTGCCTGAGAGACAAGCCAAGTGTGGGGAAGTCGCAGCACGCCGCCCCCAGAGAAGAGAAGGAGCCGTTGGCCTTGGGGTCGGGAAACGCTCGGGAAGCAGGATAGCCGCTCTTCTTCCCTGCCGCGACAGAGCAAATGACCAAAGCCTTGCTGAGGATGCAGCAGCGAAGCTCGGTTCGCGCCAAACTGAAAACCTCTGCGAAAGCATAGCAGTCGCTGGGAAATCAGAATCGGTTCTGCGGGCTCTTCTGCTGCTGTCCTAAGCCCAGTCTCGCGGGTGGAGAAACCCGCATACAGCGAAAGCCTCTTTGCCCAAGCATCTCTTCTGGGAAAGCACAGCATTCGTTGGGAAATCAGCATCGGATGTTGGGATGCTGCAGCTGAATGCCTGAGCTAGTCTCCGCAGCATTGTGGATGACACCCGCATGGAGCGAAATCCTCTTTGCCCTAGCACCCCTCTGCCTGAGAGAGAAGCGCGTTTGCGCCTGTGGAAAGAGCCTTAAGGAAAGGGACACGTCTTTAACTGCGCTCCCCAGGAGCATGTCTATGGAAGGTGCAGCACGCTGCCCAGGAAGAAGAGCAGGAGCCATTGGCCTTCTGGTCTGGAAACGGTTGCGAAGCAGGAGAGTAGGCCCTGGCAGGCACAGCGGCCGATGGCAATACAAGTGTCACCTGCTCCCTGTACAGAGAGATGGAAGCCTGGCTGCTACGGAGAGAGGAGGGAATGAGTAGGGCAGAGCGCGTGCTCAACGCTTAGGAAGGAGTCTGGGCAGAAAGCATGCCTGTCCTGAGCCTCTGGGCGCAAGGAGAGAGGAGCTCCTTGGCCACCTGTCCCTGGGGCAGACATGCGCTAGCCACCAGGTGCCTACGCTGAACTCTCAGAAACAGCTCCCTGAAATAACGGGGAGTGCGATGCCATCTTCCTCCAGGATGTGGAAGCTTGGAGGAGGCACGGCGTTTAAGGGGAAGGGGTTGGACAGTGCCCCAAAGGTCCCTATTCAGTGCACGGGCGGTGTGCAGTGTTCCTGTCACCTCTCCAAGTCTGGCCTTGGACAGGTGACCAAGGAGATGCTGTGCCCTTGGGACCAAAGGCACCGGAAAGGCCTGCCTTCTGCGCAGACTGCTTCCTCAGAGGGTAGTACGCACCCCTGCCCTAGTCGTCCCCTCATGTCAACATGGCAGGGGCTTCCACCTCTCCGCACAGGGAGCCTGGGACACTTGCCTTGCCACCGGCCTGCTGTTCGTGCCACGGCAGGCTATCCTGCTACCCGAGCGTTTCCCGACCCCAAGGCCAACGGCTCTTTCTCTTCTCCGGTGGTGGCGTGCTGTGCCTTCCACACACTTGCTCCTGGGGAGAGCGGTGACGGACGTTTGCAACCACGTTTCTCTCTCAGGCAGAAGGTATGCTAGGGCAAAGAGTATTTCGCTCCATGCGGGTATCTTCCACCGCATCCCCAAACCCAACTCAGATTTCCCAACGAATGCTGTGCTTTCCCAGGGCAGATGAGAAGGCAAAGAGGCTTTCGCTGTATGCGTGTTTCTCCCACCGCGTGACTGGGCTCAGGCAATCAGCAGCAACCCGCAGAACATTTCTCAGCGAATGCTGTGCTTTCGCAGATGCTTTGGCTTGGAGCGAACAGGAATTCGCCGCTGCTCTCTCAGCAAGGCTTCAGTCGCGTCAGGGATGAAAAGCTGCGGAAGAGCTGGTGCCTCTTGGGCCTTGCTTTCCCAGGCTCTGTGTTGGCGTCCTGGGTTCACCCTGCCAGGTCGAAATAAGTAGACACAGCCACAACCCTGCAGTAGCGTGCGGAGCCTAGGATGGCACCCTATGCACAACTACCATTTCCCAGTGTAGGCATCGCTTGGCCTTTTACTCTGGCGCTCAGGCGGACTCGCAGACTAGGCCAGTGCTTTCCCACAGGAAAGGAGAGGTGACAAGATCCCTGCATACTGAATAGGGAGCTTTGTGGGACTGTCTCCACCCCTTCCCCTTAAACCCCGTGCCTCCTCCAAGTTTCCACATCCTGGAGGAAGACTTCATCTGACTTCCCGTTATTTCGGGAAGCTCTTTCTGCGAGTTCAGCATAGGCGCCTGGTGGCTAGCGCATGTCTGCCCCAGGGACAGGTGGCCAAGGAGCTGCTGTCTCCTTGGTCCCAGAGGCTCAGGACTGGCATGCTTTCTGCCCAGACTCCTTCCTAAGAGTGGAGCACGCGCCCTGCCCTACTCATCCCCTCCTCTCTCCGTAGCAGCCAGGTTTCCCTCTCAATGCACACAGAGCGGGTGACACTTGTATTGCCACCGGCCGCTGTGCCTGCCAGGGCTGGCTCTCCTGCTTCCCATTTCCAGACCAGAATGCCAACGGCTCCTGCACTTCTCCCTGGGCAGCGTGCTGCACCTTCCACACTCATGCTCCTGGGGAGAGCAGTGAAAGACGTGTCCCTTTCCTTATGGTTCTTTCCACAGACCCAACGTCGCTTCTATCTCAGGCAGAGGGGACGCTCTGGCAAAGAAGATTTCGCTCCATGCGGGTATCTTCCACCATGCTGCGGAGACTCGCTCAGGCATTCAGCTGCAGCATCAAACACATCCGATTCTGATTTCCCAACGAATGCTGTGCTTTCGCATAGCAGATGCCGGGGCAAAGAGGCGATCGCTGTATGCGGGTTCTTCCACCCGCGAGACTGGGCACAGGCAAGCAGCAGAAGAGCCCGCAGAACCGATTCTGATTTCCCAGCGACTGCTATGCGTTCCAGAGTTTTTCAGCTTGGCGCGAAATGCACTTCGCTGCTGCTCCCTCAGCAAGGCTTTCGTCGTTCGCTCTGTTGTGGCAGGGAAACAGAGCCCCGGGAGAGCTGGTGCCTTTTGGGCCCTGCTTTCCCGGGCTCCAAGTTCTCGCCCGGGGTTCACCTTGCTAAGCCGAACTAAGCAGACACAGTCACAACCCTGCAGCAACGTGCATGGCCTAGGATGGGACTCTATGCACACTACCTTCTCCCGGTGTAAGCAACGCTTGGCCTTTGGCAGTGGACCTCAGGTGGATTCGCAGACTAGGTCAGTGCCTTCCTCACAGGAGAGGAGAGGCGACAGGATCCCTGAACACCGCCCGTTACTAAATGGGGAGCATTCGGGGATTGTTGCCACTCCTTTCCCGGCACACCCCCAGCCACCGACAAGGAGGAAGATGGCATCTGACTGCCCATTCTCGAGGGAGCTGTTTCTGCGAGTTTAGGGTAAGGTGCCTGGTAGCAAGCCCAAGTCTGCCCTACGGACAGTTGTCCAAGGAGATGCTGTGCCCTTGGGACCAGACGCACAGGACAGGCCTGCCTTCTGCCCAGACTCCTTCCTCAGAGTGGAGCACGCGTCCCTGCCCTAGTCGTCCCCTCATGTCTCCTTAGCAGCCAGGCTTCGTCTCTTCGCACAGGGAGCGGGTGACATTTGTCTTGCCACCGGCCTGCTGTTCCTGCCAGGGCACGCTCTCCTGCTTCCCGAGCGTTTCCTGACCCCAAGGTAAATGACTCCTTCTCTTCTCTGGGGGTGGCGTGCTGCGCCTTTGCCACACTTGCTCCTGGGGAGCGTGCTGCCCGGGGAGAAGAGCAGGAGCCGTTGGCTTTCTGGTCTGGAAACGTTTGCGAAGTAAGAGAGCCGGCCCTGGCAGGCACAGCGGCCGGTAGCAATACAAGTGTCACCCGCTCCCAGTGCAGAGATTCAGAAGCCTGGTTGCTAAGGAGACAGGAGGGGATGAGTAGAGCAGGGCGCGTGCTCCACTCTTAGGAAGGAGTCTGGGCAGAAAGCATGCCTGTCCTGAGCCTCTGGGCCCAAGGAGACAGCAGCTCCTTGGCCACTTGTCCCTGGGGCAGACATGCGCTAGCCACCAGGTGCCTACGCTGAACTCGCAGAAAGAGCTCCCTGAAATAACGGGGAGTCAGATGCCGTCTTCCTCCAGGATGTGGAAGCTTGGAGGAGGTACGGGGTTTAAGGGGAAGGCGTTGGACAGTGCCCCAAAGGTCCTTATTCAGTGCACGGGCGGTGTGCAGGGATCCTGTCACCTCTCTTTTCCTGTGGGCAAAGCACTGGCCTAGTCCGGGAGTCTGCCTGAGCGCCAGAGTAAAAGGCCAAGCGTTGCCTACACTGGGAGATGGTAGTGTGCATAGATTGCCATCCTAGGCTACGCACGCTACTGGAGGGTTGTGGCTGTGTCTGCTTAGTTCGGTCTGGCAGGGTGAACCCAGGATGCGAACATGGAGCCCGGGAAAGCAAGGCCCAAGAGGCACCAGCTCTCCCGCAGCTCTTCTTCCCTGACGCGACTGAAGCCTTGCTGAGGAAGCAGCACCGAAGTGCTGTTAGCTCCAAGCCAAAGCCTCTGCGAAAGCACAGCATTCGCTGAGAAATGTTCTGCGGGCTGCTGCTGCTTGCCTGATCCCAGACTCGCGGTGGGAGAAACCCGCATACCGTGGAAGCCTCTTTTCCTGGGCATCTCCCCTGGGAAAGCACAGCGTTCCTTGGGAAATCTGAGTTGGGTTTGGGGATGCTGCTGCTGCTTGCCTGAGCTAGTCTCCGCGGCTTGGTGGAAGATACCCGCATGGAGCGAAATACTCTTTGCCCTACATCCCCGCTGCCTGAGAGACAAGCCAAGTGTGGGGAAGTCGCAGCACGCCGCCCCCAGAGAAGAGAAGGAGCCGTTGGCCTTGGGGTCGGGAAACGCTCGGGAAGCAGGATAGCCGCTCTTCTTCCCTGCCGCGACAGAGCAAATGACCAAAGCCTTGCTGAGGATGCAGCAGCGAAGCTCGGTTCGCGCCAAACTGAAAACCTCTGCGAAAGCATAGCAGTCGCTGGGAAATCAGAATCGGTTCTGCGGGCTCTTCTGCTGCTGTCCTAAGCCCAGTCTCGCGGGTGGAGAAACCCGCATACAGCGAAAGCCTCTTTGCCCAAGCATCTCTTCTGGGAAAGCACAGCATTCGTTGGGAAATCAGCATCGGATGTTGGGATGCTGCAGCTGAATGCCTGAGCTAGTCTCCGCAGCATTGTGGATGACACCCGCATGGAGCGAAATCCTCTTTGCCCTAGCACCCCTCTGCCTGAGAGAGAAGCGCGTTTGCGCCTGTGGAAAGAGCCTTAAGGAAAGGGACACGTCTTTAACTGCGCTCCCCAGGAGCATGTCTATGGAAGGTGCAGCACGCTGCCCAGGAAGAAGAGCAGGAGCCATTGGCCTTCTGGTCTGGAAACGGTTGCGAAGCAGGAGAGTAGGCCCTGGCAGGCACAGCGGCCGATGGCAATACAAGTGTCACCTGCTCCCTGTACAGAGAGATGGAAGCCTGGCTGCTACGGAGAGAGGAGGGAATGAGTAGGGCAGAGCGCGTGCTCAACGCTTAGGAAGGAGTCTGGGCAGAAAGCATGCCTGTCCTGAGCCTCTGGGCGCAAGGAGAGAGGAGCTCCTTGGCCACCTGTCCCTGGGGCAGACATGCGCTAGCCACCAGGTGCCTACGCTGAACTCTCAGAAACAGCTCCCTGAAATAACGGGGAGTGCGATGCCATCTTCCTCCAGGATGTGGAAGCTTGGAGGAGGCACGGCGTTTAAGGGGAAGGGGTTGGACAGTGCCCCAAAGGTCCCTATTCAGTGCACGGGCGGTGTGCAGTGTTCCTGTCACCTCTCCAAGTCTGGCCTTGGACAGGTGACCAAGGAGATGCTGTGCCCTTGGGACCAAAGGCACCGGAAAGGCCTGCCTTCTGCGCAGACTGCTTCCTCAGAGGGTAGTACGCACCCCTGCCCTAGTCGTCCCCTCATGTCAACATGGCAGGGGCTTCCACCTCTCCGCACAGGGAGCCTGGGACACTTGCCTTGCCACCGGCCTGCTGTTCGTGCCACGGCAGGCTATCCTGCTACCCGAGCGTTTCCCGACCCCAAGGCCAACGGCTCTTTCTCTTCTCCGGTGGTGGCGTGCTGTGCCTTCCACACACTTGCTCCTGGGGAGAGCGGTGACGGACGTTTGCAACCACGTTTCTCTCTCAGGCAGAAGGTATGCTAGGGCAAAGAGTATTTCGCTCCATGCGGGTATCTTCCACCGCATCCCCAAACCCAACTCAGATTTCCCAACGAATGCTGTGCTTTCCCAGGGCAGATGAGAAGGCAAAGAGGCTTTCGCTGTATGCGTGTTTCTCCCACCGCGTGACTGGGCTCAGGCAATCAGCAGCAACCCGCAGAACATTTCTCAGCGAATGCTGTGCTTTCGCAGATGCTTTGGCTTGGAGCGAACAGGAATTCGCCGCTGCTCTCTCAGCAAGGCTTCAGTCGCGTCAGGGATGAAAAGCTGCGGAAGAGCTGGTGCCTCTTGGGCCTTGCTTTCCCAGGCTCTGTGTTGGCGTCCTGGGTTCACCCTGCCAGGTCGAAATAAGTAGACACAGCCACAACCCTGCAGTAGCGTGCGGAGCCTAGGATGGCACCCTATGCACAACTACCATTTCCCAGTGTAGGCATCGCTTGGCCTTTTACTCTGGCGCTCAGGCGGACTCGCAGACTAGGCCAGTGCTTTCCCACAGGAAAGGAGAGGTGACAAGATCCCTGCATACTGAATAGGGAGCTTTGTGGGACTGTCTCCACCCCTTCCCCTTAAACCCCGTGCCTCCTCCAAGTTTCCACATCCTGGAGGAAGACTTCATCTGACTTCCCGTTATTTCGGGAAGCTCTTTCTGCGAGTTCAGCATAGGCGCCTGGTGGCTAGCGCATGTCTGCCCCAGGGACAGGTGGCCAAGGAGCTGCTGTCTCCTTGGTCCCAGAGGCTCAGGACTGGCATGCTTTCTGCCCAGACTCCTTCCTAAGAGTGGAGCACGCGCCCTGCCCTACTCATCCCCTCCTCTCTCCGTAGCAGCCAGGTTTCCCTCTCAATGCACACAGAGCGGGTGACACTTGTATTGCCACCGGCCGCTGTGCCTGCCAGGGCTGGCTCTCCTGCTTCCCATTTCCAGACCAGAATGCCAACGGCTCCTGCACTTCTCCCTGGGCAGCGTGCTGCACCTTCCACACTCATGCTCCTGGGGAGAGCAGTGAAAGACGTGTCCCTTTCCTTATGGTTCTTTCCACAGACCCAACGTCGCTTCTATCTCAGGCAGAGGGGACGCTCTGGCAAAGAAGATTTCGCTCCATGCGGGTATCTTCCACCATGCTGCGGAGACTCGCTCAGGCATTCAGCTGCAGCATCAAACACATCCGATTCTGATTTCCCAACGAATGCTGTGCTTTCGCATAGCAGATGCCGGGGCAAAGAGGCGATCGCTGTATGCGGGTTCTTCCACCCGCGAGACTGGGCACAGGCAAGCAGCAGAAGAGCCCGCAGAACCGATTCTGATTTCCCAGCGACTGCTATGCGTTCCAGAGTTTTTCAGCTTGGCGCGAAATGCACTTCGCTGCTGCTCCCTCAGCAAGGCTTTCGTCGTTCGCTCTGTTGTGGCAGGGAAACAGAGCCCCGGGAGAGCTGGTGCCTTTTGGGCCCTGCTTTCCCGGGCTCCAAGTTCTCGCCCGGGGTTCACCTTGCTAAGCCGAACTAAGCAGACACAGTCACAACCCTGCAGCAACGTGCATGGCCTAGGATGGGACTCTATGCACACTACCTTCTCCCGGTGTAAGCAACGCTTGGCCTTTGGCAGTGGACCTCAGGTGGATTCGCAGACTAGGTCAGTGCCTTCCTCACAGGAGAGGAGAGGCGACAGGATCCCTGAACACCGCCCGTTACTAAATGGGGAGCATTCGGGGATTGTTGCCACTCCTTTCCCGGCACACCCCCAGCCACCGACAAGGAGGAAGATGGCATCTGACTGCCCATTCTCGAGGGAGCTGTTTCTGCGAGTTTAGGGTAAGGTGCCTGGTAGCAAGCCCAAGTCTGCCCTACGGACAGTTGTCCAAGGAGATGCTGTGCCCTTGGGACCAGACGCACAGGACAGGCCTGCCTTCTGCCCAGACTCCTTCCTCAGAGTGGAGCACGCGTCCCTGCCCTAGTCGTCCCCTCATGTCTCCTTAGCAGCCAGGCTTCGTCTCTTCGCACAGGGAGCGGGTGACATTTGTCTTGCCACCGGCCTGCTGTTCCTGCCAGGGCACGCTCTCCTGCTTCCCGAGCGTTTCCTGACCCCAAGGTAAATGACTCCTTCTCTTCTCTGGGGGTGGCGTGCTGCGCCTTTGCCACACTTGCTCCTGGGGAGCGTGCTGCCCGGGGAGAAGAGCAGGAGCCGTTGGCTTTCTGGTCTGGAAACGTTTGCGAAGTAAGAGAGCCGGCCCTGGCAGGCACAGCGGCCGGTAGCAATACAAGTGTCACCCGCTCCCAGTGCAGAGATTCAGAAGCCTGGTTGCTAAGGAGACAGGAGGGGATGAGTAGAGCAGGGCGCGTGCTCCACTCTTAGGAAGGAGTCTGGGCAGAAAGCATGCCTGTCCTGAGCCTCTGGGCCCAAAGAGACAGCAGCTCCTTGGCCACTTGTCCCTGGGGCAGACATGCGCTAGCCACCAGGTGCCTACGCTGAACTCGCAGAAAGAGCTCCCTGAAATAACGGGGAGTCAGATGCCGTCTTCCTCCAGGATGTGGAAGCTTGGAGGAGGTACGGGGTTTAAGGGGAAGGCGTTGGACAGTGCCCCAAAGGTCCTTATTCAGTGCACGGGCGGTGTGCAGGGATCCTGTCACCTCTCTTTTCCTGTGGGCAAAGCACTGGCCTAGTCCGGGAGTCTGCCTGAGCGCCAGAGTAAAAGGCCAAGCGTTGCCTACACTGGGAGATGGTAGTGTGCATAGATTGCCATCCTAGGCTACGCACGCTACTGGAGGGTTGTGGCTGTGTCTGCTTAGTTCGGTCTGGCAGGGTGAACCCAGGATGCGAACATGGAGCCCGGGAAAGCAAGGCCCAAGAGGCACCAGCTCTCCCGCAGCTCTTCTTCCCTGACGCGACTGAAGCCTTGCTGAGGAAGCAGCACCGAAGTGCTGTTAGCTCCAAGCCAAAGCCTCTGCGAAAGCACAGCATTCGCTGAGAAATGTTCTGCGGGCTGCTGCTGCTTGCCTGATCCCAGACTCGCGGTGGGAGAAACCCGCATACCGTGGAAGCCTCTTTTCCTGGGCATCTCCCCTGGGAAAGCACAGCGTTCCTTGGGAAATCTGAGTTGGGTTTGGGGATGCTGCTGCTGCTTGCCTGAGCTAGTCTCCGCGGCTTGGTGGAAGATACCCGCATGGAGCGAAATACTCTTTGCCCTACATCCCCGCTGCCTGAGAGACAAGCCAAGTGTGGGGAAGTCGCAGCACGCCGCCCCCAGAGAAGAGAAGGAGCCGTTGGCCTTGGGGTCGGGAAACGCTCGGGAAGCAGGATAGCCGCTCTTCTTCCCTGCCGCGACAGAGCAAATGACCAAAGCCTTGCTGAGGATGCAGCAGCGAAGCTCGGTTCGCGCCAAACTGAAAACCTCTGCGAAAGCATAGCAGTCGCTGGGAAATCAGAATCGGTTCTGCGGGCTCTTCTGCTGCTGTCCTAAGCCCAGTCTCGCGGGTGGAGAAACCCGCATACAGCGAAAGCCTCTTTGCCCAAGCATCTCTTCTGGGAAAGCACAGCATTCGTTGGGAAATCAGCATCGGATGTTGGGATGCTGCAGCTGAATGCCTGAGCTAGTCTCCGCAGCATTGTGGATGACACCCGCATGGAGCGAAATCCTCTTTGCCCTAGCACCCCTCTGCCTGAGAGAGAAGCGCGTTTGCGCCTGTGGAAAGAGCCTTAAGGAAAGGGACACG